>NC_063045.1:20976655-21144155 GCF_018812025.1 Megalobrama amblycephala | reverse complement strand
TTTGTAATCCTGACAACACAAATGAAGAAGCATTCACTTTCCTTCCGCGGTTCGAGCTTGCGTTGAGAAGCAAACATTAATTAATCACACTAAAGGTGTGACAACCTCCCTCTGCACCCATTTGAGAAAGGACTAGACCTAATTTTACCAATAGCTCACAATTCAGAAACAGACTGTTGCTCTCTCCGCTCACCTGTCGGAGAGAACGAGAAGTTAATAGAATTGTTCAGACTCTGAGTTGGAGAAGTTTGCTCATTATTTCACTTTTATTTGACTAGAACGATGAACTGAGTTGAATTAGATTGTTTATGTGGTACGGAGGAGCACAGGTCATCCTACGGAGCGTGTGGGCTTGAAAGCGCCTTCCGTCGCTGCACTCGCGGATGGATGGCGACGCTGCCATGTGACCTCAACGGGCAAGGACCGAAACGGCATTGTAGCTGGCGTAATTAAAGCGTCGCCCTAACCTGCCACACGCTCTGCCTCTGATTTACAGCTAATGACAGTTGAGAGCTCCGGCGAGCTGAAGAATAAAGGTAAAAACTGCTGTAAATGATGAGCCATGCCGATAATGGGACGTGACAGCGTGCAGAGATGCTCTATTGATCATACGTTCAGTTGGGGTTCTTCTACCTAATTAGGGCGACCGCGGATTTCGCGTCTTCCGGGGGCTGCGAGATTTCGATGTTTATTGGGATATTTATCACAACTGCAGACGGCACCCTGGGCCGGGCAGGCGTGCCAAATTCGTCACAGGTGTTGTGGTACCCTTACATGGCTAGATTAAATAGGTGTAACTGGCATTTCTTTGCACAAAGTGTGCAGGCATGGTAAAACTATATGTTTCACAAATTAGGACCAAGAGTTAGGACCAAGTACGTCAACTGCCGCTCTTTGCACAAAAAAGGCCTAAAATCACACACAAGTTAGACACTGTCTTTTTTAAACCTGCTGTAAAACAGTAGTTAAAGGGTTAGTTCACCCAAAAATGAAAATTCTGCCAATTACTCACCCTCATGTCGTTCCAAACCTGTAAGACCTTCGTTCATCTTCAGAACACAAATTAAGATATTGTTGATCCGATGGCTCAGTGAGGTCTCCGTTGACAGCAAGTTAATTTAGACTTTCAAACGTCCAGAAAGCTACTAAAGACATATTTAAAACAGTTCATGTGACTACAGCGGTTCAACCTTAATGTTATGAAGCGACAAGAATACTTTTTGTCACGTGATTTCAGTAAACGAGGCTTTGTTACATCATAAGTGTTTTGAAATTTCAATGGTTCATGCGACTTTGGCAGTGCTCTGAAACAAAAGATTCAAAAAGCTTCGAAGCTTCATGAAGCAGTGTTTTGAAATCGCCTTTCACTAGATATTGTTGAATAAAGTCGTTATTTTGTTTTCTTGGCACACAAAAAGTATTCTCGTTGCATCATAACATCAAGGTTGAACCACTGTAGTGACATGGACTATTTTAACCATGTCTTTAGTGCCTTTCTGTGCCTTGAAATGTGCAATGACCCTCGGATTTCATCCAAAATATCTTAATTTGTGTTCTGAAGATGAACGAAGGTTGTACAAGTTTGGAATGACATGAGGGTGAGTACATAATGACAAAAAAAAAAATTATTTTGGGTGAACTAACCCTTTAAATCTCGCAGGTGATATGTGGTGGTTTGCAGCTTTTAAAGGATTAGTCCACTTTCAAATTAAAATTTCCTGATAATTTACTCACCCTCATGTCATCCAAGAGGTTTATGTCTTTCTTTCTTCAGTTGAAAAGTACGGAAGAGGATTAGGGCCAAGCAATAATAAAAAAATAAAACCATCTCGAGATTAAAGTTGTTAAATTTCGAGAAAAAAGTCGAAATAAAATGTTGAGAATAAACTCATTAAATTACAAGAAAAAATTGTTACATTTCGAGAAAAAAAGTTGAGATAAAATGTTGAGAATAAAGTCATTAAATTACGAGAAAAAAGTCGTTAGATTACAAGAACAAATTCGTTAAATTATGAGAAAAAAGTTCAATTTCGAGAAAAAAAGTCGAGATAAAATGTTAAGAATAAAGTCATTAAATTACGAGAAAAAAGTCATTAAATTATGAGAACAAATTTGTTAAATTAAGACATTTTTCTCATAATTTAACATTTGTTAAATTAAACAAAATTAACGAGTTTAACGATTTTTTTCTCTAAATTTAACAACTTTAATCTCGAGATGGTTTTATTTTTTTATTATTGCTTGGCCCTAATCCTCTTCCGTAGAAAAGAAATTAAGGTTTTTGATGAAAACATTCCAGGATTTTTCTCCATATAGTGGACTTCAATGGACTCCAAACAGTTGAAGGTCAAAATTACAGTTTCATTGTAGCTTCAAAGGGCTCTAGGCAATCCCAGACGAGGAATAAGGGTCTTATCTAGCGGAACGATCTGTCATTTTCTAAAAAAAATTTGAACTAAATTGTCATATACAATATGCTTGTGCAAGTGCAACTTTGACCTGTGGAGGGCAGTAATACACTTAGCAGCATCTGCACTGCTGGAATTCTAATAGAGAAGAAGAAGAAGAAGAAGAAGAGAGCTAGTTCAAGCTGAGCGTTTATGGTTAAAACGTATATAATTTTAATTGTTTTTGTTTTTTTTAAGAAAATGACTGATTGTTTCGTTAGATAAGACCCTTATTCCTTGTCTGGGATTGCCTAGAGCCCTTTGAAGCTGCACTGAAACTGTAATTTTGACCTTCTACCATTTGGGCTCCATTGAAGTCCACTATAAGGAGAATAATCCTGGAATGTTTTCATCAAAAACCTTAATTTCTTTTCGACTGAAGAAAGAAAGACATAAACATCTTGGATGACATGAGGGTGAGTAAATTATCAGGAAATTTTAATTTGAAAGTGAACTAATCCTTTAAGCTCGTAGGGTGAACTATCTCAAGCTGACTTGCCGTGATGTGATGTGACGTTGGTCACGTCTGGTATAGACATGTGTAAGGCCGGCAAACCACCTTAGACTGGTTTATGCAGGATTTGTGTAAGGCCTGAAGCTGAAGATATGTATATACAGTTTAAAAATACATTATTTATGTTGACTCCCAGAGATATTTAATATGTGAAAACATTCCTGATCATTGGTCAAAATTAACTAATAGCAAGCATGAAAGAACATTTACAACAGCACTGTCACCATTGGCCTGAATTCTTAAGTAGTACTCACAAGCTATGTGTATTCTTAACATAATGCTTCCAAAAAGGTGATATTCAGCAACTAGTGAAGAGCTCATTACCTCAACCCCAGTGTTTCAGGCCATAGTCATGAATAATGAGGCCATTATGGAGATGTAACCCCATGGATCGGAAATGGCCTTTAAACCTTTAAATCCTTCTGCTGAAATTGTGTACTCCGCTGTTTTGTCAGGCTAGGTTTCCGTGCTTTACATTACAACAAGGAATCATGATGGACACTAAAATGTGATAGATTGAATGCAGCATTGTTTACGGTTTTATGTCGCCTAAAGAACGATTTATTGGAAACTCTCTTCTGTGCTTCTATATTTGTTGTTTTCATGATGTTGTTATTTAGCCTGTTCAGATTTAATAGATGTTTCCTCAGTATCAATCAGAGAGACTTTTTAAGGAAATTAACAAATTATTTAAAAAATAATTACTCTTTATTTTACTATTTATTTTATGTTTCCACTGGAAAACAAAAGTAGAATTTTTAATGGAATCTTTTCAGAGCTTTTTTCTATATGCCAAAAGTGACCACGACTGTCAAGCTCCAAAGATAAAGAAAAAAAACATTCACACACTAAAAGCACCATAAAAATAGTCCAAATGACTTATTCAACAGCTTTGTGTGCAGAAGAACAACCCAATATTTATATCGAGTTCCACTGAATGTTTTAAATTGTTATTAAATAAGTGAGTAATGACATTTTCAGGTGCATTCTTTAATCTTATATTTTAGTTTAATATTAAGTGAAAATAAATAAAAGCTGCAAGCAGCAATTAAGGGGCCAAGCACCACAGAAGCAGAATGAGGAGCTAAAAATCAAGGTAGCAAGCATCAGACCAGCTGCAAAAATGAGCAAAGACATTTGGAGACGATTTTGAGCAAAATGGTTGAAAGCCCATAAAAACAATCTCTTGTAATGTGACATAATTGCTTATTACTTTTGACCAATAGGTGACACTGACACCACGTTAATCTGGTGTGCTCAATGTTGGGGAATAATTAGACACATAAAGTTTGGTGTCAAATCTTTCCAGAGATGCAGCCTCAGATGTAGGCATCAAATTCATTGATGAGGTATACGAAAATGGTTTCATCTATCGATATGAAATCCATACGTTTTTGCCGATATGGCCTGAAGATGATCTGATTCGAATTTGGCGAAAATTGGACAAATGGTCTAAGGTCTATAGGTTTTTAAGGAAAATTTCAATGGTTTACAAGAAGTTGGGCCAACTATAGGGATGTAACAATTCACTCAACCCGTGATGCAATGCGATTCACGATACTGGTTTCACAATATGATTTTCTCTCGATTTTTTTTTAACAAAATGAGATTTAAGAAAAAGTATAAATTAGAAAATGTGTCTTTTTATTATTTCTCAGACAAAATGCTGCATATTTCTTTGTGAAATTAAAAAATAAAATATCTTTATAACAAAACTAAATTGAAATTTTAAAACAAATCCTAAATCAAATAAATAAATAAATAAATAATACAAATAAAAAAAAAAAACTTAAAATGAGTACATGAAGATGTTCATCTACATGCTGAACTATCTGTAGCCATTTAAAGTGCCGATGACACTTACCAAGTTTCGTGACGATACACCAATGCTTTCATAAAATATTGCTTTTTATGACAAAATTCAAAATGGCCGATGCCCAAAATAGCCAATATGGGAAAATCGGGTATCGTTTGACTTGGCATGCTGCACTAAATCTAAAGAGACCAGTTATGTGATTAGCCAAACCACTGAGAAGTTATCATATCTCCTGACCACTAGGTGGCACTGCGTCAAAACTGTGCAGGTACCCTCTGGTCATGGTTGTCATAACACACACACATGCCCTGTCCAAATACCCACACTTGCAGTCTTTGCACTTAACCACTTGTCTACTTACATGATTTCCTGTATTTGGCCCAAGTGTTCAAGTAGGCGTGAAGACTGCAAGTGTGTGTAGAACTTTTGATTACTCGATGGGACACACTTATAGCCTTGCAAAAAATGCAAGCGTTTATGGAACTTTTTTTTTAAAGGTGCCCTAGAATTAAAAATTGGATTTATATTGGCATAGTTAAATAACAAGAGTTCAGTACATGGAAATGACATACAGTGAGTCTCAAACTCCATTGTTTCCTCCTTCTTATATAAATCTCATTTGTTTAAAAGACCTCCGAAGAACAGGTGAATCTCAACATAACACCGACTGTTACGTAACAGTCGGGGTGTACGTCCCCAATATTTGCATATGCCAGCCCATTCCCAACATTATGAAAGGCATTAGACATGGGCAGAACGTCTGGATCTGTGCAGAGCTGAATCAACAGACTAGGTAAGCAAGCAAAGACAATAGCGAAAAATGGCAGATGGAGCGATAATAAACTGACATGATCCATGACAACATGATATTTTTAGTGATATTTGTAAGTTGTCTTTCTAAATGTTTCGTTAGCATGTTGCTAATGTACTGTTAAATGTGGTTAAAGTTACCATCGTTTCTTACTGTATTCACGGAGACAAGAGCCGTCGCTATTTTCATTTTTAAACACTTGCAGTCTGTATAATGCATAAACACAACTTCATTCTTTATAAATCTCTCCAACAGTGTAGCATTAGCCGTTAGCCACGGAGAATAGCCTCAAACTCAATCAAAATAAACACTGTACTTACGCGATTAGACATGCTGCATGACGAACACTTTGTAAAGATCCATTTTGAGGGTTATATTAGCTGTTTGAACTTTTTTTATGTTGTCAAAGGCAAGCGCGAGCTCTTGGGGCGTGGAGCACCAGATTTAAAGGGCCACACACCCTGAATCGGCTCATTTCTAATTATGGCCCAAAATAAAAAAAATCTATGGGGTATTTTGAGCTGAAACTTCACAGACACATTCAGGGGACACCTTAGACTTATATTACATCTTTTAAAAAAAAAGTTCTAGGGCACCTTTAAATTATTATATTCAGTACTTTGCATTTTAAAATACACTTCTAAATGTCTGTTCAGTGGTCTCTATGTAACTAACAGAAGACAATTTTAAAATTATGGCACTTCTTTAAGTAATAAAAAGCAGTTGCAAATGATGTACAAAATAATATAGCCTACTCATCTTTGCATAAATAAAATGTTCAACACTTTATATTTTACTACCAAATTATATGTAAAATATAATTAATTTAACTTACACGCGAATGTTTTCCTTGACATCTCGCGATTTCGGGACATAGGAGTTCCCGAACATAATGCATGATGGGATGCACTTAACCTCGAATACCGCTCCGAAGCGGTATTCAAGACGGTGTGGGTTTAGTGTGCATTAAGGGCACTGCACTTGGGCATTTTTAAGACATGGGACAGTCTTGCGCACTTACTTCCTGTCGCGTACACACACTCTCAAGTGGCCAAGACCGCAAGTGTGGGTATTTGGACAAGGCACATGTTTGGTCTGAATACCAAATAATATATCCTCATGTCCATTTTGACATGCGCTTTGTTGAATTCATTCACCAGTTATTCCAGAACCAACTTGCATCAACTTCCGTGTTTTTGTGTTGGGATGGTCTGAAGATGATTTGGTTCAGTTTTCATGAAAATCAGAGCACTGGTCTAGGAGGAGTTAGAAAAAATCTTCATGACGGAAAATGACATCGAAGGGTGCAATCAAATCATCTTGAGCCAAGGAAATTTAGCTTCTTGCCCTTACGGTTCAGTTATTCAGTTTCTGTAAGCTATTAGCATAAATGAGTGCAAATTTGGGCAGTTGGTGGCACTATAGGGAGTTAGAGACTCCAGAATTGTTGTGGTTAATGTTCAGACTGTCCTCTATCTGTGTGCCAAACTTTTTACCATACGTGTATATGGGCTGCCATAGACTCGAGCAAAAGAAGAACAAACGGATACAATAGGTGCCTATACGCACCTTTGGCGCTTGGCTCCTAATTGATATCTATTTTGACAAATTAAATATTTTCCTGTACTTTAAAATGCTTTCAGCTATCAATACTTTCACTACAATCAATTTTGTATCATGTTTTAATCCATTCCAAAGAATTTTTCAGATTTTCCCTCTGAAAACATGAAAAATAGGCTGCAACAGCTTCACCGTTATGAAGTTCTAAATTGGCTTGCAGATCAAAAATAATTAAAGTAATAATCTAGACCACAGGTGACTGCAACCTAATCATTAAAGTTACTTTGATATGATTATAACATTTCCGTTATGCTCGGTGGGCCGCCAGCTCTGACTCCAATTATTATTTCCATTTTTTTATTAAAACTTTTCACGGTCATTGAAATTCCAGGCATAGGTAATTCATCAACAACAACAAATGTACATCTAATGAATTGTTTACGACATTTCACCTTCAAGAAATGCCATTGGTCTACATCACGTACCTCCTAGTAGACGGGGTCACCTAGAGTTTTAGAAATGTCTCTGGTGGAGGTTTTTTAGTAGAGCCCAGGTTCTCATTATCTTTAAGGCTCCCCTCACTTCACTGCATTGCTCATTACCGCACACAGGAAGTAGAAGCTGACTTACTCTTAACTGTGTCTAAATGGTGCTTGCATTTTACTGTCTGAGGCAGAGGTGCAAAGCTGTGGTAAGATAATTAGCCACCTGTTTTTTGACACCATCTGGCACTTTTCTAGGGTTTTTAATCATTAAAGAGAACAGAGTTTATGGTCCATATGCACCTATATAAGTGGATGTGCAGAATACTGTGTGAAAATGCTTTATAAACATCATTTATGTGGAGATTGTTATTGTTTATTGTAAATGTTGTGGTGGAAATGGAATATTTTATCAGCACACAATATTGGCATGGAAATTATCTTATTTAAAGAGCATATTTACACAAGTAGACAATATGCCTCAATACCACATTATACATAATGTATTATAGTGTATACTGCAGTTTATTGCTTAAGTTATTTATTTTTTGGAGATGCCAGATTAATTCCTAGTGCAAACATGAGCTTTTTGATGACCTGCAAATAAGTACTTTATCAATATTTTATTATGCGGCTCATAGAATAACTTGATTTTGATTGGTTGCTGCATTCAGTGTTAGGATATTAATATTCACCATTGTCATTGGCAAGCAATTTTGCGGAGAACCGAAAACCGGTGCTACTTTCATGTCTTTCTTACTGTATTGCTGCATTCACGCCATGCCGTAATTACCGTAATCACTAGATGACAGCACATGACGTTCTACTCTGAGCTGTTCACATCCTCACACTCAGAATTACGTGTTTCTGTGGCAACACTGAGCTCTGAGATTTACAAGTTGTAATTCAGATTGAAAAGTGAGTTCTACTAGAATGTGAGCACTTTTTAGAAGTCCTTAGGTGCTTTCCACTTATACTTATGCACTATTTTATGGTTGTGCTGTTTTTTAAATGTTTTATGACAAGCTGTTCACAGATTGGCAATGAAAAAGCAATAAATGAAAATTCTTACATATAGCCCCTTTAAAGCTGCAGTCCATAAGTTTTGCCTCTTTGTCGCCATCTCTGTTCGAAACCTGCAATTGCAGTTATTTGCGGAATCTTTACGTGGGTTGTGCATTAGCACGACTCCTCAGCGTGGAAAAATCTAATGTTTGCTGTCAATCACCACACCGATGTGGATACTGTACTTAGGAATCACAGATTCCTCGTCTTGGAAGTATGACCATTATAAGATTTTTAACCAGAAAATGTCATCTGAACAAGCAAGTAGTATGTCTGCCACTTTTGCTCTGACAAACTGAGAAAAGAAAAGCATTAGGCCTACAATAAATCGCCCTGCCAATGGTGATTAAATCTAACGATTGGATCACATCAAATGGTGCAAATTATTATTAATGTTATACTTTGTTCTCAAATTGTTTAGTGTTAACAACATCAGCATTGTGTGACTATGTGTATTTAGTGTGTATTAGCGTTACCTGTCAATTTCAATTTCTGTAGCCACTCTTTTGCTTTTGACTACGAGTGAATCTACTACAATCCGCCATCAAAATTATAAGTTTAATTGTTCCAGCTGCTGTGAGAAAATGCTATAAATAATCTGCTACATGCTCGAATTTCCCGCGGAAACCCACCAGTACCTTTTTTATTATAAAACATTGTTACAAGCTTACCGTCGTGAATCGGGCTAAGGTAAAGAGATAGTTTTGAACACTGGCTAATTATGTACTTGCTCAAAAAATAATTTTTGATATTTTTTTAGCCAAAAAAAGTTACGAACTGCAGCTTTAAGTGTTAATAATAATGTAATAGTGTTGCTGTTTTCATTGTGTTGTGACGCTGATTGTTTTGTACGCCATGATGGACTTTTTTTGTTTCATTTCCAATCAATCATTTATTTGGCGAGTAGCCATACATATAGGCTATAGCATTAAACAGTAAGTAAACAGTTTTTACATTCTGTAAAGGCCGATTAGAATCACGTTAACCTTACATTAATTGGCAAACTAACTAAATCTGAATTACATTTCTCATCTGGTAGTACTGTTTTACATCATAATGCATGGTCTCCCCTCGCAAGGTTATCCTGACCCAGTACAAAAGGCACGGAACTCAAAGGGAAGGGTTCTGTGAGGTCAGATGAAACCATTTCCCAATCTTTTATTAAGGCACTTTTGGACATTTTTTAACTGAAAATTGCTAGTTTGTAGGTTTGCTACTGTCATTAAGCAAAATCTGTGCCAAAACTAATAACTAGCTTGCTAGAAACAGGCCTCATAAACTAATGTTCTAACATAACACATGGTCTATATAAAAGGCAGTAGACGAATTTGTACAGTATGTATTGTGAATAATTAGTATGTTTGCATTAGTTCAAATGTTAAAATGCTTATGGAGCTAATCTAATAGACCACATGTTCTGATATTAATGATAATGAAACCACATGGTGAATCAGCTAATGATGTTTGCTGACAGGATAAGATATGTGAAGGGTCCTTATGATAGTCTAATATCATGTACAAAATGGTCCTATCCCATCCTGCTAAAACAAATCAATGATGAATATTTCTAATAATAATTCTGGCCCTTTGAAATTGGAAGCTAAACACATTTTCCTCAATTTTGAACAATGCATATATTGCTTTATCTTTTATCAAATATTTTCAAAGGAAACGTGTGTGTGTCTGTTCACGCTTATGCTATTTGGTTTGATATTTTGTATCGAATGCAAAAACATTCACACATTCAACATACTTCTAGGGCCACTGTACAGATGTGGTGCTTTATTTATTGCCATCTAGACACTTTATATTGTTGAGAGTGTATGACTCTGCGATCAAGAACCATGAAAGACAAATGGAATGAGACAGAGCAAGCTATTTCAAATTTCAAGGGCAGCAGAGAAGTTAAATTTAAGTTCTTTTGTCATTACCAATGCATGAAGCATGATGCAAGCAGGGTGCTTCCAGGATACATCGTCCATGTTTTACAACAGTGTCAAACTAATTGGCACTAGAGTATTGTTTGGCATTTGCAGGAAGGAGACACATTTTACGTTGCTTATTCAGCCTGGAATTGGCCGGCGCTCAGGACGGGTGCCAGAAACTTTGCAGAGCGCCACGTTTGATAACCTTTACCTAGATGATGGTTCACCTTTTGTTAGAGCAGCTCGAACGTTCCTACCAAAGCTATTTCCAATTTTAAAAGGGGCCAGAGAAAACAATCCAGGTTAGAAAAGGGAAAGAATACAGACGATCTGGCTGGGATACGTGGCTGATATGACTTATCTGACAGCTGTGCAATGATGTATCGATCGAATGCTGTGATAAAGGTAGCTACGCTCAATATTTTTAGTTCTCCGCAACTAGGCTGGACCGCAAGGTAAAAAATTGAGGCTATATTCAAATGTCAGCAAAATCATCCCGAGCTGTGACAGCAGGATTAAACACAATATACTTTATGGAAATTGGCTTCATTTTTTTTTTTTTTTTTTTGACATATAGGCCTACCCTGCCTTCCAAATCCTAGTGAGCTGTCTGTCTGTATGCTGCATCATAAGATACCTCATTTTGGCTGAATTCCAAGACAGCGTCACATATATCGTTTATATGGACAGGGCAATCCCAGAATGCACTGCGATGAGCTCTGTGGAAAAAGTCACAAGATGAGTCACTATAAAACCTGTAATTTTGTTCAATAGTTAGAAGTATGCACTGAAAAAATTGGTGTAGAAACAATTTTCACTGTATTTTTTTGTGAAATGTATTAGAAATGTCTAAGAATTGACAAAAAAAACCACATTGAATTAAGCATTAAATTTTAAATTAGAAAGACTGAAATGGTATTTTCTTGTAAAAATGTACTCCAGTAATCATTGTTTTTTGTATAGTGTAGATAAAGTTAGTATAATTAACAACAGACTCTTTTAGACAATAAGAGTTCAGATGCAAAAGCCTCTAAGTGCCATCTGAAATTTTCTTCTAAAATGAGCATTTTTATCAAGCTTGTATGTTTAGGTTCAGTTAATTCACTTTAATGGCAATGAAAAGGAACCTATCAATTGACATTAAAGTGAAATTACTGAACCTAAACATACGAGCTTGATAAAAATGCTCATTTTAGAAGAAAATTTCACCTTTTGCACCTGAACTCTGTATGTGCCCTGAATATTTATGGTAATTCAATTCATATCAGAAAGATCGAATTTATGAGTTGAACGCAAATCAAATCAGTCACGTAGCCAGCCCTTCAGGCTGACAGCAGAAGGTCTGGACTCTATCGAAGCTTTCATTGGCCAAAAAACGCCCAAGAGGACGTTTGAGTGACATGTAACGGGACCAATCACCGTTCGTTTTGTATCGCGTCATGCTTAGAGGCGTGAAAATGTAAAGTCGATGTCCTTACAATAACAGACGGCGTGCATCTATAAATTATTAATTCAAGAATGTTGTGTAAGTTTACTGCAACAATGGAGCCACGAACTTCACATACTTTTAAAAATCCAACGTTTAGTTAATCCTGATAAGTGCTCATTGTCACAGTTGTAAACACGACGGCATTCTTCTTCCACAAGATGGTTTGGCATCACAGCATTTGTTTCCAGGCAGACCGTTAAAGAACGCGACACACGACATCCTGTAGAACTCAACCAACCAGATGACGACTTCGAAAATCCTGAAGTGTTTCCAGTTAAACGGTTAGTTCACCCAAAAATAAAAAGTGTCATTAATTACTCCCCTCATGTCGTTCCACACCCGTAAGACCTTCATCTTCAGAACACAAATTAAAATATTTTTGATGAAATTCGAGAGGTGAATGACTCCATAATCAGGTCCAGAAAGACATCGTTAAAACTGTCGACATGTCTGCAGTGGTTCAACCTTAAAGGGCACCTATTATGCAAAATTCACTTTTACATGGTGTGTGACCATAAATGTGTGTTGGCAGTGTGTGAGCAAAACCACCCTAGAATGAGAAAAATCCACCCAGTGGTTTTTTTACAATCTCAATAATTCATAAGCACTGTCTCAGAACGCCCTGTTCTAAGATTGCTCTCACTGTGACGTAGAATTGCGCTAAGCCCCACCCACGTGGTTTGATTGACAATCTGGTTTTGGCATAGACCCCGACCTCGGTGATCTGTCAACCATCCTCCATTGTTTCAACGACAGCCGGTAATGTCTCCTAAGAAACATAAGTGTTCTGTTGTGGGATGTAATAATGAACATAGTAGTTTTCACTTACTTCCGACATCAGAGCCACTGAAAACACAGTGGATGGATTTTATTTACGAAGGAAAGGCGCCACTCAAAATTCCAAAATACGTTTATGTTTGCGCGAATCATTTTTTGACTGACTGTTTTGAGAACGAGGGTCAATTCAAAGCAGGTCTTGCTTCAAAGTTAATCCTCAAGTGTGGATCGTTGCCTACTGTTCACGATCCAACGTCACCTCCAGAAGAAGTACGTGTATTTAATGTTTTTTGAGCAAATAGTCATTTCAGTCGATGTCAGCCAATTCAATAACAAATGCGTCTAAAGTTGTTGTCGTCGTCGTAGAATGTCTGTGTATATAATTTAAACCTTGTTTGTATAGTGTGTATCCACACGTATATATATATATATATATATATATATATATATATATTTTTTAAAGATATTGTATTAAAAACTGTGTATGTTTACTTAGCAAACGTTATCACAGTATTTGTGTTTGTAGTTTCAAAAAATTGCGCGAACGTTATCACAGTGTGTGTGTGTGTGTGTGTGTTGTACATCCATAATTGCAAAGGGGACGCGATTAAAACTCTATAAGTACATAAATGTATCAAATAACCATTCAGAGACGTCCGGCTCCCTTCTCAATTGTGTTTCTTCTGCCGGAGTCTCTTCATCATCTGGGTCTGATTCCGGTTCAAACATGTACGGCTGAATGCCATACAAAACAGCGGGTCTCTCACTCTCAGCCATTCTGCTTCTACCAACTGTTTATTGCCATAGGTATGCAAGTTACGCCCTCATCCAAAGGCAGGGCGGGGATATGCAGCTCATTTATATTTAAGGTGGTACACACCAAAACAGCTCTTTTTAAAACAGGCCCCAAAAATGACATTTTCAAATGGTTATAATAAATTAACTGTGGGGTATTTTGTGCTGAAACTTCACAAATACATTCTGGGGACACCCAAGACCAATATTACATATTGTAAAAAGGGGCATAATAGGTGCCCTTTAAAGCTACAATATGCAAGATTTTTGCGGTAAAATATCCAAAAACCACTAGGCCAGTGTTATAAATTTTGTTCAGTTGAGTACTTACAATATCACAAATGTTTCCAACTATTTGTAAATCCTGAGAAAATCGCAATTTTAACCAAGGACACAGGACGTATATGGGATTGGCCTGTCAATGGCATCATATCCGCGTTACCCTCGGTTTCCGGTTTTATTTTGTAGAAACCATGGAAACACCAAAGACGCTTTAATATATTACACATTTTATTAGACAAGGGAACAACTGTTTGGATACATTTATAGACAGAAAACTAATTGTTATTAATACATTAATGGTATTAATTATGTTTCATATATATATATATATATATATATATATATATATATATATATATATATATATATATATATATATATATATATATATATATATATATATATATATATATATATATATATTCACACTGTATTGTACATTCATCTCTGTATGAAAGTAACAAAAAAGGTGACAAATGTCAAGCAGCGTTTTGTCCAATGTCACCTGTTCCCCTTTCATTACCGCTTAGCGTGTCGCGGCCACGCTGTGATGAGAGCGTTTGCATTTGCCCCATGCCGTGACCACAAATCTGCCAGCGAACGTTCTGGTGAGCCGAGCCTGTCGAAGAATAATGCGCAAGCTGCGAGGGGGAGGAGGGAACGAGTCCGAATGAATTACCTGAGCCCTTAAAGTAGGAGGGGTGGGGGGGGAAGCCTCTGACTTCATCAATCAATCACAATCAACTAATTGCAGGGCTGGCACATTCAAATCATAGCGCAGCTGGAGGTTAATGAAAATTGCACCTTGCTGTGACATAACATCTGATCTTGTTAAATAAGAGCGTGGAGCACGAGTGGGGGAGAGGATAGAAGAAAATTCTAACTGTCTGTCAAAGAGGGATCAGACACCTTCTACAATAACGCCTTCCGAGTTTAATCAGCCTGACAAACCTTTTCAATTCTGCCAGTCGCAAGTTGCTGAAGTCGAGCGGAAGGAAGGGAGCCGCTGACCTTGGAAAAGCTGCATGTGCGGCTGTATGTACGTGCGCTCAGCGCTGAGCTGTTTGAGGTTCGACTTGCAAGGATTTCAGCTGGAACAGAGGGGAAGGGTTGTGTGTGTTGTCGAAGCCGGATTTCCCCAGGGAGGCAAAATATCTGGAGGCGTACACGGTACATACTGCACACTCAATGCAGCGAGACAGCTCGAGAAGAATGGAGGCAGGATGAGCTGAAAAGATGTTGTCAAGAGGAAGAATGTGGCATAGAGTAAATGAATGGCTTGTGGCTCATTTGATCGTACTTCTATTGCAAGTGCTTTAACTAAACCGATCCCTTTTGAACATTTTCATCCATCACATTTGTTCGGTCTAGCTTCCATATATTGCCATATAGTGTTTGGGATTGACAGCCATATTTGGGCGTTTCTTCAACTATGGGCATTTTTGGCTCTTTCAGAGAATATTTTCATACTTCCTGTATAGGTTTATCAATGTATATCTTAATTTTAGGCGGCGGATTGATATTTACCTTGATTTTTCTTGACATTTCATCACACATTATAAGTAATTTTACATGCTCTTCACTTGTCTTTTTGGTAAACAAGCACTTCTGGAAAAAGTTGAAGAAACACCCATATTGACTCTTGAATAGTTCTGTTTATACAACAGATTTCAGAAACAGATTGTATACCGTATATAAATCTGAAACCAAAATCAGTCCCATTTTCTTTTATCACAATAGCTATGAATAATGCAACATGGGTTCAGTGGAACAATGTACCTGTGGTGGCATTTCTGCAAAACGATATTATGTTGATTCTTGCGCGTTTCGCAGCACTTTTCAATTTCAAGTGAAATGTCAAGTGAGTGGAACTAAAAGTGTATGAACGTAAATGTAGCAATGATATATTACGTTATTTGTTATATATCTTGGCATTTTGGAAATATCTGGTGAGTGGCACTAATAAAATAACATAACACATACAAGGGCTGCAACGATTAATCGCAAGTAAAAGTAAAATTTGCATAAAAGTCTGTGTTTACGTAATATATATGTGTGTGTTCTGTGTATAATAATTATGTATATATAAATACAAACATATACAGGTATAAAGTTTAGAAATATATGCATGCATTATAAATATATATATTTATATATATTTTATATTACATATAAACATAAATATTTTATATATAAATATAACATTTTTCTTAAATATATACATGAATGTGTGTGTATTTATATATACATAATTATTATACACAGAACACACACATATATATTACGTAAACACAGACTTTTATTTTGCAAACGATTAATCGCGATTAATCGTTGCAGCCCTAGCACATACACTAAACCCTACCCTAATCCTAACCGATAGTGTTAACAAAAGCAGACATGAGATAAAAATGTTTTTCTAAAGCTATCATTTTATGTTAGCTTCCTTCAACAAGGCTTTGACATTACAAGTCTCCACATCAAATGCAGTATTGTACCAGATGAGCTACCGGGCAAGTTTACTATGTCAGAAGCAATACATATAGTTTATGTAAATGTCAAAATGTGTTTACAAGTCATGCGTTATGGTAAAAGTGTTTTGAGGTCATAACATGCACCGACTGTGTGAAAGTAAGTCTTTATGAATCAATAATTTGTCGCTCTAACCATAATTTGTGTGAAAAGAAATAAAAGATGATGGTGTTTTACCACTGCTAGTGGTCATTTCAACTGGAAACTGCTGTGAATTGTATGTATAGGTACACTTTTGGAGTTTTGCAAAAAATGTAGGTAGAGATGCGTTTTCCTAACGAGCCTGTATTTTAAGCACTTTAGCTGTTGTGTTAGCCACATTGAAGGAGGCTGGTATGTCCATTAGAAATGCCATTTTATGTGACTCCCTGAATCCAACATCACTCTAAATGCACTACAGGTTGTTATAATATCAATAATTAACCATTTCTGAGGATTTCCCAGGTAACGTTATTGTATAAATGAGCTTTGTAAACTGAGCGTTATTTAATGCCCCAATTACGGATGGTTAATACATTTTCGGGATAGTCGGCATGGGCGATGACGGTATTTACGATGCCATTAAGTGCCTCTGTAATTCCATCATTAAACTGTTCATTATGTAAAGACTGTGGTTTAATCTCTTAGGGGGCTCCAATCACCACTGAGCTCTATTAAACCCTGCCGCCCAGTGATTGCCACAGACCAGGCCTTAGTCGATGATGGGCTCCAAACTTCCCAGCACAATGCCATCATCACTAACTCACAAAGGGAACAAGATTGCAAAATGTTGCGTGGGTCACATCAAGTGCACGGCTGAAATTAGAAGCTGTTTGCGAGTACAAAGTTCATGCAATTTAATTCAGTGTTCTCCATGCCTTGGGTTGCTCAAGCCTTTGTCGCAAGCATTTTTTACTTCATACAGCTGTATGCTTGTGCTGAGATTTCTGTCACAAGGGAATCTTTTGTACTTCTGTTTTGAATCTGAGCCATAAAGCACAAAGATTTGTGAGAGAGAGACATGTGATATTTCAAATGCAGCATTTGTTTTCTCCAGGCCGTTTGAACAAAGTGGAAGCTTTGTTCCACAAGAGTATCCTAAGATGACTTCAGGCCATATTCGAACACAGAGTAAGAAATATTTTTAAGTCTGGTAATGTAAAGCCAAAGCATATTTTATTGCAATTTGTTAGGTACCATGTACAAATAAATATTTTAGGTATGCTTAAATTGCTTAAAAAAATACAAATGGCATTGTTCATTTGTTTTGGTTTACTGCAGAATTTAGTTTCCTGTCAGGATCTGGAAACATCTGTCCGGTCTTTGTTTTTACATTTCTTGTTTTTCTGTTATTTTGTGTTTTCCCTCTCTCTGTCTACTCCATCTGTCTGGTTGGTCGTGTTTCATTCTTTTTAGTCTATTTGGATTTATTCTGTGCTATTTGGATTTGTTTATGTATACGTTTTGCATGCTTTAGCCAATGATTCCTGAGCTTTTGGGTTTTGCTCCCTTGTTTTAAAGCAATCTTGTTTTGACTTGATCAAGTTGTAATATCGACTAACTATTTCATAAATACAGTAGGAGCTTCATGGTTACATTGAACATTCTAGCCAGCAAAGTTCAAATATTTTAACGCAAGTAAACTACTGAAGACTAATCTTGTACAAAAACTGCACACTTAATATTAGCATTTACTCTCCCTTTCAAGTGCTATGGGCAAAGCCTGCTGGGAAATAAAAAATCCCAGCCCAGTTTAAATTTAAGTTAGTCTAAATTAAAAGAAATTAGTTCATACAACTCAAAACAATTAAACTGTTCAGTTTACTTGAAATATGTCCAGCCCAGGCTCATTGGAAAATCATACCTGTGTCAACATTTCTGCAAAACACAAAATACGTTGCGTCGTGCACATTTCACGACAGTTTCAATGTGAAATCTCCAGTGAGTGGCATGTTTAGTTTTTTTTTTCAGGACAGATGAACGTGAATATGTCAACGTTTGGAGTTTATACGTATCACCGCAGTTCAGAATTGAAATGTCCGGTGAGTCACGCTAAAAGCTTAATGCTCCATCATGTTTAATAACTGGAGCTGGGTAAGTGATGCAAACTCCAAAATATATTTGTTAACAAATCATGCACTATGGTAAAAAGTGTTTTGAGGTCATAACATAATATTGTGCAAGATGCAAAAATGATTAAAAGTGCTTGCTGTTTTACTGCCTCTAGTGTTCATTTCTGCTAGAAACTGCAGTGATATGGACGTATTGGTACGTATTTTGCGTTTTGCAAAAATGTTGACACAGGTATGTTTTTCCAATGAGCCTATATGTTGAAAATGTCAGTGCTGTAAACTCAAAAGAAAAAGATCTAAATACTCATAACGGTTAATTTAACTGAACTAATTTGTTTAATTTAAGTTTGTCCTACTTAATCCAATTAAGTATTTTGAGCATTAGGGTTTACAGTGCAACAGTTGATGTCCGCGTTGAGCGCTTCTGTGAGGGGGTAATAAAATGCACACAACTCTAGTTTAAATGAGTACAAAGACATTTTATCGCTCTCAACTTCTGGAGAGAAATAGCGAAGGCACTTGACAGGAAGGAAACTTTCTAGTGCGCATGTGTGTTCGTGAATGCTATCAGATGAAGTATTGTACACTTTGAAAGGCTATGCGTTCAGCTTTATGCATGAACTAGTGTTTGCGTCAAAACTTAAGTAAACTTTCGGCATTAGAAAGAGTTTGTATTATCAGGCTTTATACAGCTGTATGCTTGTGCTGAGGTTTTTGTCACAAGGGAATCTTTTGCTCTACACTATTCTGAATCTGAGCCAGAAAGTGGTTTGTGAGATTTCAAACGCAGCCTTTGTTTTCCACAGGCCTTTTGTAGAACGTAGCAAGCGGGTAAGAAAAAAATATAAGCTAAGGCAAAAAGCAAATGCCATCGCTATCCAAGTAAGATTAGGAATTTGACGCTCAGGGTAAAGAGATCTCCGTAAATTTCATCTCTTTTTGTGTTATCTGTGCTACTGCTTGTTTTGGGCCACCCGTCAGTCAGATATGAGACAGCTGTCAAAGGATGAAGATACTGACACTTTTTTCCAAGTATTGGCAGCAGATTCAGGCGACATGCTGCTCCCCAGAGCCTCCAGACTGTCAGGTTTCTTTCTCTTTGGTTTTCAATCCTTAGTTCCTTTTCTGACACTGCTTTTGTATCTGTATCCTGCTGCCATCTTTTCACTTTAGCCTTGGTTGGAGTCCGGCAGATAATGTACTGCTTCAAAATTTGGAGAGTGTCAGTATATGAGGGTGTTTGCAAGGTTTGCAGATCTCCAGCGCATGATGTACTGAGATTGAGCGCTATGGCTGCTGTAATTTGTTTACTTCAGAAATGGAGACCCAAAACTGTGGAATAAGCACAATAGACCTATAGATGTTAAAAATTGGTTTTCAAGTCATGGATAGTGCATACTAACCACTTTAATTTGTTCAAGGTGATAAAGAGTTCATTGGTGCCTGCCCACTTTTTTCAGCGCAGAAGTATTTTTTTTTTCCCATTTATTTCTCCCATAGGGATTTCAAAAAAGTCTTGGTTAAAGCGTTTTTAAGCCAAGAACCAAACAAACCAGCTATCACAACATTACAAAGTTTGATTTGAAGCAAAAATTGATAAAAATACAAATGTACAAGCACTTAATGGCCTTAATGATAGAAAGAACCAAAATCCCATGAAGTATTGCGAACAGCACAATAGAATTAAAAAGATGTAGGGAGACCGACTTGATTATGTCATTCGCAGTGCTTCAATCGAGTGGGCAGAGCTAATGAAGTCTTTTGGCGCATTTTGCTTGTTTTGACTTTGATTGGTGGAATTTTTTGTACAACATCATTGGTAATGTAGTTTTTCACCACAAATTCCACTGTTAAACATGATAATTTAAAAAATGAGTTGATATAATGCAGACTGATGGCTTCAACAGAAGCAAATACCATCATTTAACAACCTTGTAGCTCAGAGGGCTGACTTTATTTATAAGTTATTGTTAAAAATCAATTTCCCTGTGGAGAAAATGAATGTTTTTACTTCCAGAATCTGACTGTTGCGCATTATTGAGATGCGGAAGATGCTAAAATTTATAGCGTGTAGTTATAGAGAGGAGTAACTACAGTCTTGTTTGGGAGCTTGTTTGTACAAAGAAAAACTAACCTAAGCTAGTTTGACTAAAACTAACTAGCATAAACCAGTGTAGGCCAACATGGAAACTCATGCTAATCTTGTTTTGTAGATCTTTACATTTCTTTATTTTGGGTGTAATATCTTTTTTAGGACTCTTAGATTTCATAACTCACAGAGCTCTTGTCAAAATATCCAAAAATGTTTCATTACAAACAACAAAACAAACAACTAGCCTCCTATGCTAAGCTAACTCACTAAAGTTAGCAGATTGCACATGCATAGTGAAATGTATCAAATCACGTTCTTTCAGCCATAAATGCTAAACGTCTCCTGTAACTCGACTGATAAGACATTGCCAATGTCATGGGATCCATTCATTCCCAGAGAACAAACATACTGATAATATCTATACTTTGAGCACTCTGTAGTCTGGAAAACAGCATCTGCCATATGCATAAATGTATTGTAAACATACTTTTCAACTTATTTCTCTGTCAACAGCTACTAATGTCAAACACGGGATTTGATTGTATAGCTGAGGCATTTGTTGATTTTTTGCATATTCTGTTTCTGTGGTGGAACCTGAGCTGAAATGGTCTTGTTTGCTGCCCTGTCTCGTCATGTTTAGCTTGTTTAGCATTAGGCCATATCTCTACTGCAAACTGAATAAGACAGCTTGGTTATGAGGACCTGGCCAGTTCTTTTTAGCAAAGCTGTAATGCTTACCTAACGAAGATATGCATGTGTACTGTAAATGGGCTTTTTAGTGATTTTTTTTTTCTCTCTCTATTTTTATTAATTATTGATGGAGAAACAGTAGTTGTGTCCCAAATGATGCACTAAACAGTATGCCTTTATACTATGCACTGTATACTCAACTGTCTAGTGTATAAATGTTATAAGGTTATCTTGTCATCCAGAATTGGATGCAGCATTGCAAATTTGGAAGAACCTAGTGTTGTTTTTGCATTATTTCTATAATATTATGGTATTCATATTTTGCATTAGCTTTTATGTTTGTTAAGTTTAAGTTTTAGTCAGTTTATTATGTGCTTATTAGTCAGTTTATATGTCTTATTAGTTATTTATATTTAATTTTTTTTTTTTTTTCAGTTTTAGTTTTACTACTTAAGCATTTCTAATTTTCATTTGAGTTGAAGTTTTTCATCTAAAAATTATATTTTATTTCCTTTCAGTTTTATTTTAAAGTCTCAGTGAACCAAAGGTTGCAACCAACTTTACTTCAGTGTTGTGATGTATTTCCAAGTGAAACAGAATATTGAAAAAAGGGCAGGTTTTTATTGTAGCACACTTCCTCTCCATGCCTCGCTCACTGATGTTTGGAGGGGAGTGGTTAAGGATATTCAACCCAAGCCCCAGATGTTATCAGTGAATGAATGCCATTCCAGAGCAGAAGCAAATTTTCAGATTTACCATAAAGATTACCAATACAAACACATTTTTTGTTCACCACAAGACTAGTAATGTGCACTTACAAAGTAAATATGGTCAATTATGATTTCATGATGACTTAATAGTTTCAGTTTTAGTTAACAACAAAAATAAAATTGTCTGAATAAAAAGGTCATCTAACATTTATGCTTGTTGCAAAATTCAGGATGCATGATACAGGATGATCGGTACAATATCATTTATCTGCCAATATTAGACATTTTTTTATTATTATTCATTGGTATCAATTGATATTGATATATTTAATTGTTCATGCTCTCCCATCAAATGCAGTTGTAACTTGTATCTGTTAATATTATTTAATGGACCTGAGCTGACATGAAGTAACAATGAACAGTTGTATATTTATTAAAGGGATAGTTCACCCAAAAGTGAAAATTATCCCATGATTTACTCAGCCTCAAGCCATCCTAGGTGTGTATGACTCTTCTTTCAGATGAACACAATCAGAGATATATTTAAAAATATCCTTGCTCCTCCAAGCTTTATAATTGTTGTGAATGGGGGGCCACATTTTGAAGCCCAAGAAAATCCATAAGTTAATCCATATGGCTCCAGTGGGTTAATAAAGGGTTAAAAAAATGTTTTGTTTTTTTTGTGAGAAAAATATCCATATTTAAAACTTTATTAACTATAATAAATAGCTTCCGACAGATGGCCATATGCCTCGATTTGCAGCAGAAAAGTAACCCCTGACCCAATGTAATGACAAATGCGGAAGTGCAGAGGATAGAGCAAAACAAAACACTGGTCATGAATTAAAAGTCTAAAACGAGAAATTTTAAAGAGAAATCAGAGGATTTTGATAGAAGAGGAGCTTGAGTTTGTTGCATCCGTCACATGTTACTCATTTGGCGCAAGTTGAGTTGCGCAAGTATGCGTACGGGCGTCTGCCGAAAGCTAATTGAATTTATGAACTTTTAAATATGCTATTTTTCTTTAAAAAATGCATCACTTTGTTTCAAAGGGCCTTTATTAACCCACTGGAGCCGTATGGATTACTTTTATTATGTATGGATGCATTTTATTTTTGCTTCAAAATGTGGCCCCCCATTCACAACCATTATAAAACTTGGAGGAGCAAGGATGTTTTTAAATATATCTATGATTGTGTTCGTCTGAAAGAAGATAGTCATAAACCTACACCTACACTCTAAAAAATAAAACATTGGTTCAACAAAAAAAAATATGTTAACGTTTTCCACTAGAATTTTTAACTTAAGCCAATTGGGAGATTTACATTAATTCAAAGCAATATTTTGAGTTGATCCAACATAATGTTTTAAGTAAGGCAAAGGTGTTTTTTTGCCGCAATAAAAACACATTTCTAAGTAACATGAACTTAATAATTGTCAACATGAATGCAACTATTTAAGTTGATCCAACATAATGTTTTAAGTAAGGTGAAGACACTTTTTGGACACAATAAAACACATTTCTAAGTAACATACCACTTACCAAGCACCGCTTGTCACCATGATGGTAAATCTCCAAAAACACACATTACCAGAAACTCTTCTAAATTAGCATAACAAAACACTAATTACTGCTAAATCTCCCTTACCATTAATCTTGTGCAAAAAACATTATATAACACTTAATTTTTGCATTTACTCTTCCTTTCAAGTGCCATGGGCAAAGCATGATGGGAAATAAAAAAATCCCAGCACTGTTTCACTTAAATTAAAAGAAGTGTTCATACAACTCAAAACAATGAAACACGTTTACACGTCATCAGATTGTATTTTACATTAACAGAACTTAAAATTAAATACATTTTTGATTAACTGAAAATGTTAAACTATGACAAGTCATGATAGTATATCGAATCAATAGGCATAATTTGTGTGTCATCCAAGCTCAGTAAAATAACAATTACATGTAAAAAGTCTAACAGCATTTCAGAACTTGATTTTTTATTTCACAACAATATATATATATATATATTTAAGTAATGACTAAAGGTCCCCTGAATTAGTTTTTGATGGCTTGAGGGTGAGTAAATCATGGGATAATTTTCATTTTTGGGTGAATTATCCCTTTAACTAACATTAACTTAGAGATTAATGAATTCTGTAACAAATGTATTGCTCATTGTTAGTTAATGCATTAACTAACATTAAATAATGGGAACTTATTGTAAAGTTTTACCACATAATATTTAGCAAAAGTCAAAATCAGTATTCATACGTACATTATAGTGCAATGGGCAAATTCAAATTGTAGCATTTAAAACAATTGATGTAAGTTTTTAATGTTTTATTTTTTAATTTATATAAACAGTATAGAATGTTTAATGTAATATTGGCTATTTATCAGTTCTCTGTTATTGTGCAACCATATAATAAAATATATGCACACCGACAAACAGGTGTTTTGGAAAGCGCTGTTGTGATTTATGTTTTGAAAGAAAGGTCTTATTTTCAATGCATTCATGATTCTCATTCAGTATTACTTCTTATCTGCCTTACAGTCATCATTACATATGAGAGCAACTGACGCCGCTGCCAATATTGTCCTGAATTTTTTTGTTTCGTTTGTTTGCTCCGATAACAGCTCTCCAATTTTCCCACCGAGACGTGCTTATCGTAGCCAGGTTGTTTGCAGATGAGGTAAAGCAGAGAGAGAGATCAAATATTGTTCTAGGATCTCCAGCGGCCACATCCACTAATTACTAATGTCTTACCAGGGCAGCGTTGAAACACGCTAACAAACAGATTACGAAACGGAGAGCCGAACAGATGAAAGTTTCTAATCCCCATTATATCACAATTACATTTGGTGAATGTAAAAAACCTAGAGAGAATTCAGGTCTGCGGAATGGCCGCATTTCCTCGCTGTATCGAGGATAAAGTAGCCGTCTCTATACTAGAATTAGATAACGTCGACAAAGCTTTCCATTAGGGCCGTGTGGACTGCAAGAGATAGTGCGCAACATCCCCAGCTGAGGAAAAACCAAAGCCAGCCTTTCCGGAGGCAAGCAATAAGCGATTGGAAGAGGATTGGAAAGAGCAAGGGAGCTCATCCAAAGGAGGCAGTGCAATTTGCGATTCTCAAGAACCCTCTCTAAATTGAACCTCATCTCCGACTGCAAATGTCAAATTATAGCGATATCCTCTCATCTGCACAGCTTCTTTTTCATGTCCAAGTATAGCGTGCGGCCCCTCGCGCTCCCTCGCTCCTTGTTTCCCTCTCCTTGTCAAGAGCAGCCTTTTTTGGGTCTTTGTTCTTTCTGGTTCAAAAACCTCAGCCCCACTGAGCATCAGCAGGGATTGCTCCCAGCAAAAACAAACTTTTTTATAAGGGAAAAAAAAAAACTCCTTTGTCCTGAGAGACATGCCCACATGCATTCTGACTAAAATCCACAACATGTTGCAGCAAGTAAACAAGCATGCATGCTTTTGATTGGAGACACTCAGATGAATTTCTGAAAGTGGATGAAAATTAAAAGTAACGAAGTCGTGCTGAACTACATGAATAAAAAAAAAAAAAAAAAAAATAGAAAGCTTTATAAAACTGAAAACTTAAAATGTGTTTTTACTATTTGCAAAAGAGACTAAGATAGTAAGGGTCAATGACAAATGTGACCCTGGACCACAAAAAACTTAAGTCGCACGGGTATATTTGTAGAAATAGCCAACAATACATTGTATGGGTCAAAATTCTTTTATGCCAAAAATCATTAGGATATTAACTAAAGATCATGTTCCATATTTTGTAAATTTCCTACTGTAAATATATCAATTTTTTTTTGTGAGTGGATATGCATTGGTAAGGACAAATTTTGGACAAAGGTGAAAGCTTATTAATTCAGCTTTCAGATGATGTATAAATCTCAATTTCAAAAAATTGACCCTTATGACCCTTATTTTGTGGTCCAGGGTCACAAATAAGACTATTAAAGATAAAGAAAAATCAGAAACACTCCCATTTGTTAGCATTAGTTAATGCACTAACTAATATTAATGCACTAAATAACTATTATGCTATATTAAAGTCTCATACAATAGATTTACATGCATCACTTGTAAAAGAAAAAAAAAAGTAATATTATGGTGTCGCATTGCTGCCACATACATAATATTTTTCCACTCAATTATGTCATTATAACGAGATATTATGTCATTAAAATGACATCTTTTCTCATAATAATGAGATATGTCTTAAAAACGATATGTATATATATATATATATATATATATATATATATATATATATATATATACAGTTGTGGTCAAAATTATTGGCACCCTTGATAAATATGATCAAAAATAAATCTGCCTTGTTTATCCTTTTGATCTTTAATTTAATAAAATTAGCAAAAATCTAACCTTTCATTGAAGGAATAGAATTGAAAGTGGGAGAAAAATCAATGAAATAAATGTTTTTCTCCAAAACATGTTGGCCACAATTATTGACACTCTTTTATTCAATACTTTTTGCAACCTCCTTTTGCCAAGATAACAGATCTGTGTCTTCACCTATAATGCCTGATGAGTTTGGAGAATACCTGACAAGAGATCAGAGACCATTCCTCCATACAAAATCTCTACAGATCCTTCAGATTCCCAGCTCCATGTTGGTGCTTCTTCTCTTCAGTTCACTCCACTCATTTTCTCAGGGTTCAGGTCAGAGGACTGGGATAGTCATGGCAGAAGCTTCATTTTGTGATCAGTGACACATTTTTGTGTTGATTTTGATGTTTGTTTTGGATCACTGTCCTGATGGAAGATCTAACCACGGCCCACTATTGGATTTCTAGCAGAAACGGCCAGGTTTTGATTTTTTATCTGTTGGTATTTGATAGAATCCATGATGTCATGTATCTGAACAAAATGTCCAGGACCTCCAGCAGAAAAATAGGCCCACAACATTAAAGATCCAGCAGTATATTTAACCGTGTGCATGGGGTACTTTTTATCCATATGTGCACCAAACCCATCTGGTGGGTTTGCTGCCAAAAAGCTCTTTTTTAGTTTCATCTGACCACAGAAGTCGGTCCCATTTTAAGTTCCAGTCATGTCTGACAACTGAATGTGCTGAGAGCAGAGGATTTTTCTTGAAACCCTCCCAAACAACTTATGGTGATGTAGGTGCTGTTTGATCATTTTTTTGGCTTTGGCCACTCAAACCTTCCTCCTCAACGTGCATTAGGACGATTTAGACACACGTCCTCTTCCGGGCAGATGTGTAACATCTTTAGTTGATTGGAACTTCATAATTATTGCCCTGATAGTGGAAATGGGGATTGTGATGAATGAATGATTAAGGGAATTTGGCCTTTGTGTTTCCTTATGTTTATACTCCTGTGGAACAGGAAGTCATGGCTGGACAATTTCATGTTCATGTTAGCTCAGGTCCATAAAATAATATTACCATATGTAACTTTTAATTGAATAAAATATAAGTAAATGTTGTAATTAGCGTGTATTTAACATGTTATTAACATGTAATTAACTAAGATTAATAAAGTTTTTTATAACATGATATCTAATGTAGTTAACTAACACTTACAAATTATTTGAAAATCATTCACTAAATCATTAGACATGTAATATTTGTATTTATGTTTATGTACTATTATACCATTTTTAGCACAAAATTAAATTAATGACTCAAAGATATATTACCTTTTTGAATTTTTCCCCCAAATATCATGAATTATTGATTCATAAGTATCATTGATTTTGGGAGTCACATGCACATGATATTTTACAAGCATTTTATAACCTTAATTTGTTATAAAAAGGTAAAATCATGTCATGTGATATTAAACATATGAAATTTATGTTTGCATCTATAAATGATATCATTTCCTGTTTTATGTTTTTTTTTTTCTGCACCATATGACTGATTTTCCAAACAAATGTTTTTCAAATGTTTATAATATTTTAACTAAACTGTTTTAAAATTATGATTGAGAATATGGCAATAAATGTTTTTCTTTTAAGGAATTTCATTCTTTTAATATTTTTTTTTCCTTATTGATTATATGATGAAAGTTGTACCACCTCAATATTTTTTACTAATATAAAAATATAGAATTTTATACAGAAAAAAAAGTCAAATTATTGTATGTATGAATTGCGTTGTAAATGTATGTTTGAATAAGTTAATATATTATAAATGTAGTCACATACTGGAGCACAAGTATAAAACATCAGTTAAATATTAGTTATGTGGAATAATGTAATTAGTCTTCTGTTTTGTCTTAAAGTTGTCACTTTATTGTAATTTTATAATGGTTGCTCAGTTCTCAGCCTGAATTTGAACCCATAAAACCCTCCAGGCTTGAATCTACAGGTGGTGTGAAGGAAAATTATTCGGCACTTGTAATCTTTCACATTGTGTGACAAGCAAACTTCTGAAAAACCTTCTCCTGAACCGCGGACGTATGTGTCCTACAAAACCAAATCTCCTCAGCCACGATAAGCACAGCCTGTGGAGTTTGGTACTGTGCACACAACTGTGTCCAAACCTATTACCACTGAGCTCCACATCCCCTCTCCCCAGAAGGCACGATCTAACTGAGTGTTTTTCTAATAGAGACAAGCTGTCCTGATACTCCAGCTATCCTATTTTGAGTTGTTATGGATGACAAACCTCTCAAGTGCAAAATCAAGTTCACAAACTTCTTTAAGTTTCCAGAAACTACAAGATGGTAAGACTTTGTGTGTAGTTCAGTTATGAAACTCTAGAGGGCGCAGGCTAAAATCACTGATATCATTACTGCGTGGCAAAAGCTGATCAGCCTCTGCTGATCCTGCAGCCAATGAGATTGCTTGCTCAACATTTAAATAGTCTGGTTCAGTGTTTGCTTTAAGCTGGTCCTGCAGTGTGCTGGACTGAAACCCTCCACCTCCCCAGCTCCACCTGCCTAGATCTGCTACAGGATTTATATGTCTATTTATGCAGCAGCATATCTTACATGTTCACAGCAGCGTTCACAGCAGAGTCTTTTATTCTCACCAAGGCTGCTGTTATTTGATCAAAAAATACCGTAAAAACTTTATATTTTTGGTCAAAGCTGAATTTTCAGCATCATTACTTCAATGTCACATGATCTTCAGAAATCATTCTAATATGCTGCTCAGGATTTGCTGCTTATTAATATCAATGTTAAAACAGTTGTGCTGATTAATTTTTTTGTAGAAACTGTAATACTTTTTTTCTGGAATTTTTGAATTGAAAGTTCAAAAGAACAGCATTTCTTTGAAATATAAATCTTTTGTAACATTTTAAATCTGTCACATTTGATCAATTTAATGCATCCTTGCTAAATAAAATTATCCATTTAAAAAACAAAAAAACAAGTACTTACCTCAAACTTTTGAATTGTAGTGTATCACGGTTTCCACAAAAATATTAAGCAGCACAACTGTTTTCAAAATTGAAATATGTCATATATGTGACCCTGGACCACAAAACCAGTCATAAGTCGCACGGGTATATTTGTAGCAATAGCCAACAATGCATTGTTTGGGTCAAATTGATCAATTTTTCTTTTATGCCAAAAATCATTAGGATATTAAGTAAAGATCATGTTCCATGAAGATATTTTGCAAATATCCTATTGTGAATATATCAAAAAAATATTTTTGTGGGTGGATATGCGTTGCTAAGGACTTCATTTGGACAACTTTAAATGTGATTTTCTCAATATTTTGATTTTTTTTGCACCCTCAGATTCTCAGCCAAATATTTTCCTATCCTAACAAACCATAAATCAATGGAAAGCTTATTTATTCAGCTTTCAGATGATGTATAAATCTCAATTTCAAAAAATTGACCCTTATGACTGGTTTTGTGGTCCAGGGTCACAAATAGATATTTTATGCAAGTGGTTCTGTCTTTAATAATGAGTTATATTTATTGTTGGGTCAATGTCAAAAGAAAAATAAAAATGTTAGTTACGGTCTTTTCTCATTCCCCTGGACTCAAAAGTAAAAATGAAAATGCGATAAAATGCAATTTGCACACGAAACATCATTACATTTTGAGGGCAAATATCTCATTTCAAGGGTATCATTCCTTTTCTCCCCTGAACATGCTTGTACAAATTAATGTTATCTATTTTTGATTGTTTTGTAAGTAACGTTTCCAGGATCCATTGCTTTGGGGAATTGAAATAGGCACACGACCACAGCCAGAATCCCAGATAAGGAATTTTTGGTGCCCATAGCCATCAGTGTTCAATTTCTGCAAGAAGAAACAGTAATCAAATTCTTATCAAACACACTCCAGGGCTTAAAGACACGAGCAATCACTGACAGGGAAAATGAGATGGATGTGGCACCATTTGTCACATTACTTCAGAGGTGGTAAAAGGGTGAGATGGCTTGTGTTTTGTCATACGTACAAAATAAAGTGCAGAGATTACTGAACCTGTTTAACTATATGGGTTTTTTGACACAAAAAATGAAAGTTAGCATTTATTCATTTGCATTTGCATATGCATTTGTTTATATATTAATAGGATATTTACACACTGACTGAATTGATTGAGATGTTTTTCATTCTCAGAATAATTTATTTTAAAGCAAATTCTTATGGAACATTAGAATGAGGCTTTGGTGTGAGAAATTAATATCACAACACGGTATTGTGAGAGCTTTATTCCCCCAGACTAATGAAAAAGCATTCCTGCTACACAAGAGCTGAGCTGAGTGATTGTTCTCTCCATCTGTCTGTGGAGGAGGGCTCTTCCTGCAGGGTTTATCTCGTTTTCATCAGGGCCGGCCAGCACAGATCCACGTTTGCTCTGACCCGTGCCGCACCCAGCCCCAAAAAAGCTCAGATAGATCCCTCTCTGTCTTTAGCCAAACAAGAGCTCCCTATCTGACAGCCCAGATTAAGTTAAAGAGACATTTGAGCCCAAATACAAGAAAGTAGGTCTCTGTGTTTAAGGTGTCCCTTGTTTCATCAGGCAGAGCGGACGGAAAGGAACCTCCGGTGAGAGGTAATGAGCACTGGCTGTTTATCAATAACGTGAAGAGGGTTATGTGGCAGAACGGATAAAGGTGATTACCTCTTCAATGCAACACCGGATGTTTGTCTCTCCTCACCACACCGGAGAGATGGAAAAAAAACACATCCTTGACCCTGGTGCACTTTGTGTCTCTCTCAATTACTAGATCGAGAGTGTAAATAAGAGAAAATGAAACCCATCTCACAACAGCAAGCAGCGTGTAGGTGTTTAATGGCAGATTCCTCACATCAGCGAATCATTACGTTTAGTCATTAAGGTTTTTTTTTTCTTTTTTCACTTTTCTCATTTGAAAGCACCACATGCATTATGGGCATCCTCACCAAACCGATTAGCGGTTAGATGTTTGCACCTACAGCATGCTAAAGCTAATTCTCACTCTCTTACACTGAAGATGTGTTAAGGCAAGAAACAACAGGCTAGATGGTTATTTTTTCATGCACTGCTCAAATTTGCTACTCGAACATGTCTTATTTCAGGCTAGTGGGGGGAAAAACTAAATCTAAAATATATGTTAAAGGGATAGTTCACCCAAAAATGAAAATGTTATGTTTATCTGCTTACCCCCAGGGCATCCAAGATGTAGTTGACTTTGAACACAAATGATGATTTTTAACTCCAACTGTTGCGGTCTGTCAGCCATATAATGCTTGTCAATGGGAACTCCATCTATAAGAGTCAAAAGTCCAACTGCCCTCCACATCTGGTTAGTGAGGTCTGAACGCGCTCTGACAACGGAAGTGATGTCTCGCACTCATTGAAGCAAAGCGCGAGACATCACTTCTGTCATCAGAATGCGTTTTTTGACCTCACTAACCGGATGCTGAACGCAGTTGGACATAGTGGTGTTTTAGAGGTAAAAAATGATATAAATACTGTTCGGTTTCTTGCACAAACCGATCGTTTCGTGTCTTAGGACATCAATGTGTCGTCACGAGCCGCAGGGTTTAATTTGGATTTGTCTATGCATGTTTTTTTTTTACTCTTATAGATGGAGTTCCCATTGACACGCATTATATGGCTGACAGACCGTTAAAAATCATAATTTGTGTTCTACTGAAGAAACAAAGTCACCTACATCTTGGATGACCTGGGGGTAAGCAGATAAACATCAAATTTTCATTTTTGGGTGAACTATCCCTTTCAATGTTTCTTTTTGTGTGTGTAGATTTCAAATACAATGCATATGAAATAATGGTCAGATTTTTTATTTTTTTATTTTTAAATGGAACAGATTCTTGAACATTTAGACAAAATAAAAGTTTGCATTGGTGTTTTTTAATCATATTTGATACATCAGGCTTTTATGGCTCAAAGAATAAGAGAATATTGAGTTCATACTCAAACACCTCCATTTTATTGCCTCATACTGAGCAAAAATATGCAATTAGGTGCAGTTGTTAATATTTAAAATGTCAAACAGTAAGATTAAATTCTGATAGCTTGTAATGTAAGTGGGTGTTTACACGCCAATTGACAACTGAAAACTTTTTATGAGCCATTCATTTACATGGGTCTGAAAACGCAAACTCTTGAAAATGGGTTTCAAAGGCCAAGCTTTTTTAAAACAATACCATTATCGTCAACAAAACAAGCCAAATTGTCAATCAAAACTAGACCAATCACAGTCAAACCTGGTAAAAATCACATTTGGGGGGTTAAAAATTGCATTCCAGGGTTTCGCTTTAACCCGCGGACTATAAAAATAACCTGTGGCAACAGTGTAAATGTAGCCCAATTCTGCGGGAAAACCATGGACTTAGCAACACTGCTTACATGCAATGCGTAAAAATATCAGTTGACAATCTTTATCTCCCAATTATACTGTCTTAGTAAGATGAGATTTAAATGCTTAGTTTTATAATCAAACCTCAATAGTTTATATTTATTTCTTTTTAATCATATTTGATACATTAGGATTTCATGGCTCAAAGAATAAGAGTCAATTTTATTGGCCCAAACAGAGCAAAAATATGCAATTTGGTGCAGTTGTTAATATTTAAAGTGTCAAATAGTAAGATGAAATTCTGATAGCTTGTAATGTCAGTGAGTGTTTACACGACAATGTTTCAACTAAAAACTGAAAACTTTTTTTGCGTTTTGGCCATTCATTTACACAGGCCTGAAAGCGCAAACTCTTGAAAATAGGTTTCAAAGTCCAAGCTTTTTTAAAACAAAACCATTATCATTTACATGCATTCACCATGATTTTTGCCAAGACAGACATATTCCTGGATCAACACAATTTGTTGATCTTTGTAACTCTATCCCTACCCCTGAACCTAACCCTATTTATCCCTAAAATCAAAGGGGAAATGAATAACACTGCTGTAGCCCTTGTTGTAAGCCCAAACTTGGCATAAACTGTAAACCTGTCCCCCAAATCTGATTGGTTGATTGAATCAAGATGTTGATCCAGGAACATGTTGCACTTGGTGAAATCACTTTCACTGTCTCAATGCGTATTATATTTTCAGTCTATAGGCGCTTAGTATTTCCTTAAAAAGTGACATTGCCAAACTACTGGCCTGGCATGAATAACACAGCGTTTTTAATTGTTTTTGCAGATTTGTGTGAACAAGGAACATTTTGACAATGTTATCGTCTTTACGAAAAACTTTTCAGTTTTTAGAACATTGTTGTTGTGTTAATATACTATAAATAAACAAGATCTTTATTACAGTATAATAGACTACTTACAGACAGGGTTGCCAGGTCTGCACAACAAAACTAGCCCAATTGTTAATCAAAACTAGCCCAATCATGGTCAAAACTGTTCAGAAATCACATTCGGGGTGTTAAAACATTTCAGGGTTTCGCTTCAAGCCACAGGCTACAAAAACAACCTGCAGCAAAAGTGTAAATGTAGCCGAATTGTGCGGGAAAACCGTGGACTTGGCAACACTTTTTACAAGCAATGTATAAAAATATCAGTTGTCACTCTTTATTTCCCAATAATACTGTCTTAGTAAGATGAGATTTAAATGCTTAGTTTTATGATCAAACCTCTGTAGTTATTATTGTTGGGGACAAGACATAAAATGCAGTGCAATACAATACAATAATGATTGAGTAATGGACAAACAGACGTTCCTCAAAAGCCTGTTGTATCATATTTGAAACACATTTTAACATGATTTTTTGGCTTTATGGATAATTGGATTAATCAACTAGGGAAGTATGGTAAAATTTCAACCCTTTTCACCTGTGGTGTCTTGTCTTAAATAAGATATTTCTGAAATGATCAGCAAATGAGCCAACATGGCTTTGATGTGTCGCTTTGAAGTGCATGCCATTAACGGCAAGCAATTCTTAATTCACTGCTATACAGGATCCAAAAATCTGAGAGGCCTGCTTAAATGGTGTAGAATTGTTAATATTTCTCATTCGTTGTTTTAAATTGTTCAGAATCCTTTCTGTTCTGTCTATTAGGTTTATTTTGGTTTTGGAACCCAAATGTGGTCCAAGACCCATTTTATATGAAAATAATGTGCAATTTCATTATCTAACGCACTGCACTGCTTGCAGCATTATAACGTTGCTAGGCTTGTATGAAATATTGGAATATATGGTTGCCATAGCAACATATTATGTAAACCCTGAAGTAAAATGGTGGGGGAAAATGATTTCATTCATCATTATAGCTTCGGTATACAGATGAAAAATGGGAGGCTGATCATTCAGAGCTCTCATTTGGACTATAAGGGTCACATCAAGTCTTGCAAATGATCAGGTTGTGTTGATCCTTCAGTGCAGGTGAACAGAGGCTCTGTCAAGCAGAATTTCAAGGGTACTTGAGCATGAATTCACTGCACAACACGCTGAATAATTAAAACGATTCTCTTATGGCATTCTCTCGTTTTTGTCAGTTCCTAGCAAAGAGGCTCTTCGGAGACGACACAAAATCCACTTTGATACAAAGAAGACTTGCATGTGTTTACTGGTGTTTGGTAAGGAAAGCATTACTGTTATTTTTTCTCACAGTTTGGGGTTTGTTTGAACCTGTTGTTTTTCTACTGATGTTTTGCCAGGCAGATGATAAAACAGCCAAAAAAATCCACAAGACTTATCTAGGGTCCATAATATCATAGAAACTAGGGGATGGGCTTTAAATGCAGCCAGTACGCAACTACCCAGAACACATTAGGAACTGTATAATATCCAACATTTCATGATGTCACAAAAGCTAAAATTGTCAAACTGAACTTTTTTTTGTCCATACTGTACAATAAAAACTCAATGGGCTCCAAAGTCCAATGTTGTTTAGATACCCTTCACTTTCATTGTGGACAAAATAGATCTGCATTGTTTATCCTTTTGATCTTTAATTCATGAAAATAGCAAAAATCTAACCTTTCATTGAAGGATAAGAATTGAAAGTGGGGGAAAATCACATTATGAAATAAATGTTTTTCTCCAAAACATGTTGGCCACAATTATTGGCACCCTTCTATTCAATACTTTTTGCAACCTCCTTTTGCCAAGAAAACAGATCTGAATTTTCTCCTATAATACCTGATGAGTTTGGAGAACACCTGACGAGATCAGAGACCATTCCTCCATACAAAATCTCTACAGATCCTTCAGATTCCCAGCTCCATGTTGGTGCTTCTTCTCTTCAGTTCACTCCACTCATTTTCTTTAGGGTTCAGGTCAGAAGTTTCATTTTGTGCTCAGTGACACATTTTTGTGTTGGTTTTGATGTTTGTTTTTGATCTTTGTCCTGATGGAAGATCCAACCACGGTCCATTATTGGATTTCTAGCCGAAGTGGTCAGGTTTTGATTTTTTATATGTTGGTATTTGATAGAATCCATGATACCATGTATCTGAACAAGATGTCCAGGACCTCCAGCAGAAAAATAGGCCCACAACATTAAAAATACAGTGTTATATTTAACCGTGGGCATGAGGTACTTTTTATCCATGTGTGCACCAAACCCATCTGGTGGGTTTGCTGCCAAAAAGCTTTTTTTTTTTTTGTTTCATCTGACCATAGAAGCCGGTCCCGTTTGATGTCCCTCGTGGTGATGTAGGTGCTGTTTGATTTTTTTTTTTTTTAGGCTTTCTGAGACTCAAGACTCAACTTATCTCTGAAATTCTCCATCTGTGATCCTTGGAGAGTCTTTGTCCACTCAAAATTTTCTCCTCACCGCGCATTAGGATGATTTAGACACACGTCCTCTTCCAGGCAGATTTGTAACATCTTTAGTTGATTAGTTGATTGGAAGTTCTTAATTATTGCCCTGATGGTGGAAATAGGGATTTTCAATGCTTTAGCTATTTTCTTACAGCCACTTTCTATTTTGTGATGCTCAACAATCTATTGCTGCACATCAGAACTATATTCTTGTTTTGGGTTTTTTCTCATTGTGATGAATGATTAAGGGAATTTGGCCTTTGTGTTTCCTCATTTATGTATGCTATTTTGTACAGCAGCAACATGTCTTACTTGCTCACAGCAGCATGTTGTGTGTGTATTGGCAGTAGCAAGTATCTGAACTTGATCTACAGCAGCAATAACAGCAGCATAGCAGATATATTCCCCTTAAGACCATACATAACAACATTGTCATATCCATTACCATGCCAAACACTCTGAGAGTTGTCATGACAGAATTACATTTATTTTGATGTGTTGACTAACATATTAAAGCACATGTAAAATGCTTGTTTTTAATTTGAACTAGTGTTTTTCAATATTACATTTGAAGTTAATATATTTAAATGTACTAAATTGCAACTTCATCATTACAAATGTGAAAATACAAATTTAAATACATCACATAGAAATGATGTTTAAGTAAATTTTAGTTGCTTCTCGGTACATTTGGTAGTACATTTAAAGATATAAGTCCTACTTAAGTGGGTAAAAACACTCTAAAGTTCAGCTAATTGCATTTAATATAAAGAATATTTTAATTTAATTGCAATTAACATGCAATTAAGTGACCAAAACATTACATTCTGTATATTATTTCTGTAAGTAGGCTACTCTTTTTAAAGTATTCTAAAGTGAGTTAATAGCTTAGCATTGTGCTAACTTGAGAAATGCTCTTTTCATTAGCCAGAACAACATATCACGCTGGCACACTTTTTTTTTATCAGACATAGGGATTTTGTTGAGAAAGTCAAATTTGCATGAGCACCATGTTGTTTTCAAAAAAGGTAGCTCTATTGTTTCAAGCTATGTTTTAATTTCTTTTTTTCTTTTAGGCAGCTTGAGAAGTGAAATTTAATTAGAATATGCCTGATTAGGATGTGAATTCCCTGGGTAGATTTTGTCTTGGCAGGTACAGTATGCCAGAGAAAGCTGCTTGTGCACTGAGGTCATGGAGGCTCAAACAAATTGGTCTGATGGAAATCCAAAGACTTCCTCTTTCATTGACAAATGGATTTGGAAAGCTTGTTGGGGGAAATTGCAGGCAAGATTGAGCTTATCGTTCCTGGTTGTCTGTGGCTTGTGAAAAACAACCTACATGAGAGATCCCTGCTGAGATGGATTATGTTCTTACCGTTTACACTACATCAACCATTTTCAGAAAAATCATTTAAAACATTCAATTCTAAGTTAATGCACTCTCCAGCTACACTCTCTCATCCACTACATCATTCAATCATTGAATAATTTCTCTTTATTTATTTATTTTGTTTATTTTTTTCCTTTCAGTTGCAGAGTGAGATGTTTTGGTTCTTCAATAATCAAATAAAGGAGTGCTGGACAAAGACAAAGTCCCACCTTATTTTGTATCTGAGAAAATCATTGCGCTTGGATTCTCTCCAACTTATTCTCCCTCTAGCAGCTAGCAAACATTCCCTTGGCATTTCCATACTGTTCCTTCTTATATGCCCTTATGGATAAGAAAGTTCTGAGCTACTTTTTTCCCCAAACTAACCTAGATAGCGTTTATCGTTGTATAAACCGGTGGGAGAAGCTAAAATAGTTTGGCTGACCATGCAGATATTTAGCCCTTATTCTCATTCAAGAACCAGCTACACGGTTTTCCTCTGAGGAATATTGAGCTTATTCAAATTCACAAGAAGGACAAGGCCAGACCAGTTTTGAAAAAGAAGCTATTTGTTCATAATGTACAATATTTCTCTCAGTGCTCCAGTTTGTGCTGGTGTGGCTCATACATGATATTGGCATATTTTAAGAATTGTTTAACCGATTCATTTAATAAAAAATAAAAAATCTTTATATTTGTGTAACCAAGGTTCAATTTTAGCTCAAATCCCATCATCTGAAAATATGCATCTCTAGAAGAATCTCTGGTATAGGCCATAATTAGATTTTTTCTTTTTTTTGCACCTGATATTATTTCAAACAGGTAAAAGTGTCTTTGCACTTTGACTTTATTCACTTCTAATGACATTTTGATATCAGACTGTTAATATTTCAGTTTTTGTTAGATCCTGTCGACAATGGCAAAAATGTTATATCCATACTTCATCTCCGGATAAATTAATATTATAATAATTTCAGAGCAAATACAAAACCTGATATTGTATCCCAGTAGCACTGAATGTCATTTACTCATGAATATTAATTGAGTGACATGACTGGATTGTCTAGGAGTACTCAGTGATCACACTTCTAGGTAATTAATATTCATGAGCCTACTAGGTGCAAATGAAATCTTAAAGGGTTAATTCAACCCAAAATGCAAATGTTCTCTTCATTTACTCACCCTTATTCCATCCCAGATGCATATGACTTTGTTTCTTCAGCTAAATACAAAGATTTTTAAGAAAATAAGTCTGAATGGCTGCCGCTTAGTTGACGCATGAAAAACCACACACAGCGATTATGACGAAAGTACACAGTGGATGAATCAGCGTCTTTTGAAGTGAAACGATATGTGTGTGTAAGAATAATACTAATATTTGAAACTCATTTAACTATAAACCATTTCTTCAGTGGACCGGCAATTCACCCTCGAGCTTCACAATGCACTTATGTCACGCGTCTTATGAACGCTTGTATGACAGTAGACCGGAAGCAATGGTTTATAGTTAAAAATATTAGTATTTTTCTTAGGGTAGGTTACACAACAACGATGTACTAAAAACAGAAAAGTTGCTCCTTTGGGTTTCTCACATACAGATGACAACATTGTCAAAATGATCCCTGATCACACGGATCTGCGAAAACGACTAAAAAAAGCTGTATTACTCATGCCAGGCCAGTAGTTGCCGATGCCACTGCGTAAAAAAAACACTGTGCACCTATAGTTCTTATAGTTTACACAGAGACAATAATGGTATTGTTTTTAAAAGCCCGCGCTGAAAAGTTCAGGCCCCTAAAACACCATTGTTGTGTAAATGAACAGCCAAATGCATAAAAAGTTTACCGGTTTAATTGAAAGCAGTATTGTGTAAACAGCCCTTAGCACACTTCTCTTCTGAAGACACTAATTCATCCACTGGGGTTTTATGTATTACCGTCACAATCGCTGTGTGTGGTTTTTCAAGCATCTACCAAGCGGCACCCATTCACACATTATATGGACTCACAGAAATTATTTGTGTTTATCTGAAGAGAAAAAGTAATGTACATGGAGAATGACATGAGGGTGAGTAAATGATTAGAGAAATATCATTTTTGGGTGAACTTTTCCTTTAAGTCGTTATTTTTGCCCACAAAAAGTATTATTGTCACTTCATAAAATTAAGGTTGACCCAGTCATGTTTTAATGATGTCTTTAGTACCTTTTTGGACCTTGAAAATGTTGATTATATTGCTGTCTATGGACAAGTCGTATACCTATCTTAATTTGTGTTCCGAAGATGAACGAAGGTCTTACGGGTGTAGAACGACATGAGGATGAGTAATTAATGACAGAAATTTAATTTTTAGGTGAACTAATCCTTTAAGTTGTGTGCAAGGGATGGCTGGCACAGGTTTTGAGGTTGGTTGGCACAATATTAAAAGGCTTTGGTAGCAAGACGAAAGCAACAAACAAAAATGTTTTTCAAATTCTTTTTTTTTTTTTTTTTTTTTTTTAATCCCTTCAATCACTCTTTTTGGCTGCTTCAGTTGCCTTTTAAAGCTCTTTATATAGGCTGCTGAGTTACATGTTAAAATGTGCTAAGAATGTTTCATGTGTCAACCAACCCTAAAACCAATGTGCCTGCCATAAATAATTTATCAGATTTATTACGGTCGTCCAAATCTTATAGTGAAATATAATTGGTTTGTGCAAAGTTTTTGTTATTAAAGGTGCAATAGAACGTCTTTTTAAAAGATGTAATATAAGTCTAAGGTGTCCCCTGAATGTGTCTGTGAAGTTTCAGCTCAAAATACCCCATAGATTTTTTGTTATTCAATTTTTTAACTGCCTATTTTGGGGCATCATTAAATATGAGCCGATTTAGGCTGCGGCCCCTTTAAATGCTCATGCTCCCCGCCCACGGAGCTCGCGCTTGCCTCAAACACCATAAACAAAGATCATACAGCTAATATAACCCTCAAAATGGATCTTTACAAAGTGTTCGTCATGCAACATGTCTAATCGCGTAAGTACAGTGTTTATTTTGATGTTTACATTGATTCTGAATGAGTTTGAGGCTGTGCTCCGTGGCTAAAGCTAACATTACACACTGTTGGAGAGATTTATAAAGAATGAAGTTGTGTTTATGCATTATACAGACTGCAAGTGTTTAAAAAATGAAAATAACGACAGTCTTGTCTCCGTGAATACAGTAAGAAACGATGGTAACTTTAACCACATTTAACAGTACATTAGCAACATGCTAACGAAACATTTAGAAAGGCAATTTACAAATATCACTAAAAATATCATGATATCATGGATCATGTCAGTTATTATTGCTCCATCTGCCATTTTTCGCTATTGTCCTTGCTTGCTTACCTAGTCTGATGATTCAGCTGTGCACATCCAGACGTCCTGCCCTCGTCTAATGCTTGAACATGAGCTGGCATATGCAAATATTGGGGCGTACACCCCGACTGTTACGTAACAGTCGGTGTTATGTTGATATTCGCCTGTTCTTCGGAGGTCTTTTAAACAAATGAGATTTATATAAGAAGGAGGAAACAATGGTGTTTGAGACTCACTGTATGTCATTTCCATGTACTGAACTCTTGTTATTTAACTATTCCAAGATAAATTCAATTTTTAATTCTAGGGCACCTTTAAATCAATTTGAATATTTCTTTAAAATGAACAGTTTCATGTAAAAGAACAAGATTATCAAGCATGAACATAAATTGACTGTTTAAAACATGAAAATATTATGAATCAGCTGCTTGTATTTCTCTTTAGACGTCAGTATTATAGTTGATTTGTATTGCATTGGAACTCATTTGATGAGAAGCCCTGCAGCATTAAATGATCCGAGATGACCGAGGGGATCAGATAAATCCTCATGTTCAATAAACGCACGGAAAGCGTATTTCCCCGAAACGCAATCATCTTAACGGGCACATAAGCGCTGATCCTAATCCGGAATGTTTGCTGCGCCCGCCCCTGAAACGGCCCGGCTGCCAGCTTAATCTGCTATGAAAATCATTTTGACGCCTGACTTCATGTCTCCTCGCCTGGACCAGGGTCACGGCTCTCTTGCGTGTTTATCTTTTTTATTGAACACGGCGTTCACTGTCATCTATCTGACAGGCAGCTAACGGACGGTTTGATTCCACCTGTGATCCTAGAATTACACTGTTAACAAACAATCATTTACTGAATATAAAAGATGACAGTTCTACGTGCATTCTAACATGGCAGTAATTTAAATCGCGAAAAAAGCAAACATATTTTTTATGGGGGTTTTCTGTGCACACAGTGAAAGTCAATGGCATAACATGACATAAAAAGACAAAAAAGAATCATAATACTTTCCTTTTATCTCATAATTTTGTCATAATAATGAGTCTTGTAATTTTGAATTGTCACAATATTTTGTCAATTTTCACTTTGAATTTCAGCTCTTCACAAAGTCATAATTATGACATAAGTCAAAATAACGACAAAAGCATAATTATTTTAATTCTAATTATGCATAATAATTTTTCTCAATGTCAACTTTGATTTATAATTTCGACTTTTTATGTCATAATTTACTAAAACATGTTTTTTTTTATGTGGTGGAAATGGTTTTCCATAGATCTGACATGACCAGTCAGGGATGAAATAATGCCCATAAAAATCCATAAACGTTAATTTTCTTTGGAGATGAATAAAGAGTCATCTCCAGTTCCCATCACATGTAATGTGCCTAATTGTGGAGATAGTTCTCTTCATCCGAGGCATACTGTACAGTTTTTGACAGTAAACCCATGTCATTTGAGGATATTTCTGTCTTTGCAAGATTGCACTCTTGTCAGTTGTCAAATTTTTTGCCGTTTTGCATATGGAATATGCCCCAGTGCATAATGAGACATTGGTTCACTGTGAGGTCAGGGAAATCATATGATACATTCCTGTGCTTTTAAATGCATTTCTGAATTATGATAAAAAAAAAGAAGTGAAATAATCATTGTTCAGTATTCAGTGTGAAAATGATTTATATAATTTCCCCCTCAAATTATGCATCTTCCTCAGTTATAATGTCATTTCCATCACAACCAATTAATAACCCCCTAATCATTTTGTATTATTATTTTTAAGTGAATTTGGTTACCATGGAGACAACAGTGAACAGCATGCTTAAAATGAAATTTTGACTTGAGATGTGAATACAATAAAGAAAAATCAATAGAATGTAGAATGTATGTCCAATTTTGAAAGTCAACTTTATATGTGTGTGTATATATATATATATATATATATATATATATATATATATATATATTAGTATATTGTATATTCTAAAGTCCACAGGTCCAAAAGTGTCCATAGTTGAAGAAACACATGCTAATCCGCAGATTACTTTCAGTTCTTCCACATGATAAGCGGACGAAATCAAATCTGCTGTACACAATGTTGTTGTGGTATTTGGAACAAACTCTCGCATTTCAAAGGCTCTTGGCTTCGGTGTAACATGAATCAGGGGCCAAATCCCGAGTGGCTGCAGTAAAGGACCTCTAAAATATAAAACTAAGCCATAGCCGGTGAAGAGTGTCCTCATATTTCATCAATTTTAGATTTATAAAGTCGAAAATTGACGTCCCCCCTGGCACCCGGCAGTCTCAGAGCAAGTCTGTGGGCTGTGTGGAGTTTCATCATCCTGACAGAACCTGACACCTCGGGTGTGCACTAGACCACTAGTCTCTTTGCTTCCTCCCTGGGTGAGCAATTACATGTGAATACTAGCCCTAGTGTCATTTCTTATGGCTTTCATATCCTTCCCCTCATCACAAGGAATGGCCAGAGACGTCGACTGCAGACCTTCTTCAGTCTAATTAACAGACTCATTCCTGTAATTCAATACATTTTCAGCTACTCATCATACTGTATAGAATATACAGTTTCTGAAGATCATAATCATGTTAGTTCCATTAAGTTTTATATTATATTAAAAGAAAACCTCATTACAATATCACACTCAAACAGTTTACCTAACATACTCACCTTCATGTTGTTTCAAATCTTCTTTAAATGAACATAGAGGTGAATTTTAAATATTTAATATAATAATATAATAAAGCAATAAGCCGCAAGAAGCCGTGGTTTACAGTGAATTTATAACAGCTAAGGGGTGTTGTTAGCCTGAAACTCCCTCAGCTGTTATAAATTCACTGTAAACCACGGCTTCACAGGGCTTATTGCTTTTATAAAACGGTTACCACACAATACAAATGTTAAATAAAAAAAATATGCATCAATGCAACTTTCATGAAATAAAATCATTAAATGGCTTCCTTCCGCTGAAAAAATAGTCCCTGACCGTGAACAGCAACAGAAGTTACATTATTACGCCATTAGATGGCGACAAAGACTGTCTTTATGAGCGAGTCACTCAGTTCCAAAGACTTTTATATTGAAACTTGTTGTGAACACGGAAAAAGACGCAAATGACAAATGCTTTGACAAGCGCTGTCAGTGTCAGCAGGGCACGGGAAAACCCATTAAATGTTAAAAGGAAAAGATACAGCGGACATTCAAATGGATTTTTTATTATGAACATAGGACTGACCTGAAGGAAAATGCTAAATCTGATTGCAGGTAATACACTCGGTCACTCCATATCTCTCTCACAATATTCTTCTACATAATGCAGTAAGCTAAAGCTTCAATGAACAAAATAAATAGAGAACAAACATGTTTACGTTACGAACGTGACTAAACCACAGTCTATGGACTCAACCAATCAGAATCAAGGGCCGGAACTATCCGTTTATAATATAATATTTTTAATATAGCCGTGTGATTATAAGTGTACTAACTGAAAATGTCAATTTATTAAGGCACATCTATTTTTAAAAAAAAATATAGATAATATATAACATATTATGTGTTTATATATTATTTTAAATGTATTATATTACATTTAATTTCATGTTTTAAAGTTTTTCTTCATTTTTCTAGCTAATGTTTTCATGTTTTTTTTTTAGATTAGGCTACCTGATGATTCGATAAGTTCTCCTCCAGTTATCTTGTGTTATGTCCTGAAATCCTGTTAATATTAGAGAACATCCTCTGTGTGAAACCTACTCTCCTGTGATTTTGTGGAATAACTTACCCGTTTATTCACCTGTTGTTGTTTCTCCGCCTTGAACTTTCAATAAATCATTATGGTTTTCTAGGTAATACTGTTTTAAATGGAAATCAGTTTATAAGTTTTCAATTTATATTAGTTGGTTGGTTTGGTATCTTGATAAAAATGAATGTTTTTTTATTTTATTTTATTAGATGGTTAAGATGTTTTACAGTATTTTATTTTACATTACCATTATAATATAAAAATATTAAAAGATGGTTATAATCTAAATTGATTTCTATTTCTGATAGTCTGGTATATCTTTTCATAGACATCCTCTTATATATTATTCATGTTTTAATGTAAGAGTTGACAAGGTACTTCTCAACAGGAATGACCCAACAGATGACCAAAGATCAGAAAAGCCTCTATCTCTGGCCTGTTCTCTTGCAGCTCTTCAGCTTCATTGGCTCATCAGGGTGTGTAAGTTGAGGGTGACTTTTTTTATCTGCTCACCGTTTTGTGATTGAACTGAGAAATTGGACTTTGGTGTGTGAGATAACATCAGATAATGTGAAATGGGTTGGTGGGGTTCTTATCATGGGAGATTATCCGTTGAAAAGTGCCAAATTTGCTGATGATGCAGATGGTCGCTGGAGCCATGGATTGCTGTAGCGGACCTCAAAATGCGCTAGCGGTCACTGGTATCAAAAGTGAACATGAATGGCTTTAATATAAAATAATTTAACTTCAAGACTAGCATAAAATTAACAGTAATTAATAAAACTAATTAACTGTTCCTTGTCATATTATTCACTACACGTTCAAGGCTCATCGATGCATGAGGGCAACAAAGTTTATCCTGTCTGGGGATTTTAAGGATGGTTATGGGAGGAATGCGTCATCCCAGTCTGCTGCGCATGGGGCTGTGTAGCCACAGACCATTCAGAGTATCTATGATGACCCCTGTCCACCGTTAAAAGCACCTTCAATGGGCATGCAAGCGTTGGAACTGGACCTTGAAGCAGTGGAAGAAGTTCGCCTGGTCTGGTGAGTCTCGTTTCTTTTACGTCATGCGGATGGCAATGCACATGTGTGCCGTTTACCTGGGGAAGTGATGGCATCAGAATGCACTGTGGGATGACAACATAATTGTTTAATATAATATAATATAAAATAACATAATATAATATAATATAATATAATAAAGTAAAATGATTAAAATTAATTTTAAATATCTGACTTCATCTCCCTTAAACGCATAGCTCGGGTCTTTAGTGACCATAGTAGAGTACACCGATTCATTTGTGCTCTGATGCTTCCTGAAGCAGTGTTTTGAAATCGGCCATCACTAAATAAGTCGTTATTTTGTTTTTTTTGGCACTCCAAAAACATTCTCGTCGCTTTATAATATTAATATTGATCCACTGTACTCACATGAATCAATTTAAATATGTTTTTAGTACCTTTATGGACCTTGAGAGAGGAAATGTCATTGCTCCCTATGAAGGCCTCACGGAGCCATCGGATTTCAACTAAAATATCTTAATTTGTGTTCTGAAGATTAACGAAGGACTTACGGGTGTAAAACGTCATGAGGGTAAGTAATAAATGACAGAATTTTCATTTTTGGGTGAACTAACCCTTTAAGAGTTTAACAAAATGGTTGGATGCATTAAAACGCTTCTAAGCTTTAAAATGATACCTATTTTGTGTTATTCCTGTCAGTGGTTGCTTAGTAATTTGATTATGAATTTTTTTGCGGGGAGTAGCGTACCGCTGGCGGCACACTTCGGGCTTAAGGGGTTAATTGTCCCTTGTCATGTTGTTCATTACACAGTCAAGTATGTAATTCACACTACCTGTATGGTTCATCAGTGTCCATAATATAATATAATATAATATAATATATGGAAATACTGGAAATACTTTCTACTGCATGTTCAGTTTCCCTCTGAAAGACTTCACAGATTCCGAAAGTTCAATGTATTATGAGTGCCATGGTAGGCTTATATGCTTTGGGCATAAAACTGCATTTCTGCCTAGAGCGAGTTGTAATTTCAGTACATTTTCATTTACTATGCGCTGTGAGAGCAAAGTCAGAAACATGGCCTTTGAGCATAAATCCAAGGAATCAAGAGCTGAGCAAGGACCTCATTTAAAACCCTCAGATTTTGCATTTGGCAAGCCCTAAATGTCACCTCCTTCTTTATCTTCTGCATCTTATTTTGTGTGTGGGCAGCAACCCACTTCTTTAGACAGTTGAAATCCATAAACCCCAGAAAATTCAGATGGCTCTCACTGTTGTATTCCTCTTTGCCAGGCAAAGTACGTAGAGTGGAAGCTTTAAAAGCATCTTTGGTGGTCAGATGTGACCAAAACCAAATATAACGGCCATTAATATGCCATGCTGGGCCTCAGATGGAAATGTTAGCCGATTTATCCTCATGCTTAAGTGCACTCTGGACTGTTTGAAAAACCTCAATCTATTTCTAGGGCGCTTTAAGCCCTGGCCACTCAATTGATTGGTCAGGAGAGAAAGCTGATTGACTTGTCTGAAACATGTTTACTAGATGTGCTCTCAGAGGGGGGTTTTAAAATGCACTGAAAAGATGATAAAAATGCTCCAGGCATGCATCACCTAGACCTCACTCATGCTGGATTGCGGACAAAGTATGGTGAGTAAATAATGGCAGAGTTTATGTTGGGTAAACTGTTCCGTTACCAATGGAATGTATTTCATTATGTTTGGAATATAAATTAAATAACTTTCTCCAACAGGGACAGAATCATTGCGATTAGGTTTTGTGAACACAACATGTGAAGTAAACACACATAAAAAAAAAGTTTGCCGTGACGCAGTAAAATAGATAAAAAGCCTAACCATTTTGAAGATATGAAACTCTATTACCGCTCACAACCGATTCACAAATGATTGAGACTAAGTCATTCACAAGTCATTCTGACTGACGTTCTGCCTCTTGAAATTGGAAAGTTATCTGCAGAACAATCACAAAAAAGCTGGAAGAAAGCCAGAAATATTTAGTCACATTTCATTCACTCCTGTGTCATACGCAACTAGGCTAAACCTGTTACTCCACTGCCGTAAGCATCTTATCAATCACGCTCACTGATTTTAATTCAGATATTATACATTAGCAGGATTTTGTGGTAATTCAACTCACATGCACTAATTTCTTTTGACACTGTAATTTCTTTATCATTAGCATTAGCATATCATGGCCTTAGGTGCAGCAGACTAATTACAGACTAGTAATTGCAACACAAGTTGTCGTGTCACATTAACTTTACATTGTTTCAGGAGAGCAGTGAATCAGAAGGGCACAACTTTGTTTCTGTTGACAAAGTCATTTGTATTGGTAACTTTTTTTTTCTTAGTTTTTTTAAAAGGTTGAGTGGGGCATGTTGTCAACCACTTTTTGGCTTGCATTTAATATAGAGGACGCGTATTCAAATCGTCAAGCAGCGAATTTCATGCATCTTTCTTGTATGTGAGTGGTACGGAAGAGGATTAGGGCCAAGCAATAATAAAAAAATAAAACCATCTCGAGATTAAAGTTGTTAAATTTCGAGAAAAAAGTCGAGATAAAATGTTGAGAATAAAGTCATTAAATTACGAGAAAAAAACTCGTTAAATTTCGAGAAAAAAGTCGAGATAAAATGTTGAGAATAAACTCATTAAATTATGAGTTTATTGTCAACATATTATCTCGACTTTTTTCTCGAAATTTAACGAGTTCTTTCTCGTAATTTAATGCCTTTATTCTCAACATTTTATCTCGACGTTTTTCTCTAAATTTAATGAAATTTTTCTCATAATTTAATGAGTTTATTCTCGTAATTTAACAACTTTTTTTCTCGTAATTTAATAACTTTATTCTCAAAATTTTATCTCGACTTTTTTCTCAAAATGTAACAAGTTTTTTCTCGTAATTTAACGAGTTTATTCTCAACGTTTTATCTCGACTTTTTTCTCGAAATTTAACAAGTTTTTTCTCGTAATTTAATGACTTTATTCTCAACATTTTATCTCGATGTTTTTCTCAAAATTTAACGACATTTTTCTCATAATTTAATGAGTTTATTCTCGTAATTTAATGACTTTTTCTCATAATTTAATGACTTTATTCTCAACATTTTATCTCAACTTTTTTCTCAAAATTTAACAAGTTTTTTCTCATAATTTAAAGAGTTTATTCTCAACATATTATCTCAACTTTTTTCTTGAAATTTAACAAGTTTTTTCTCGTAATTTAATGAGTTTATTCTCAACATTTTATCTCGACATTTTTCTCGTAATTTAACGACATTTTTCTCATAATTTAATGAGTTTATTCTCGTAATTTAACGACTTTTTTTCTCGTAATTTAATGACTTTATTCTCAACATTTTATCTCGACTTTTTTCTTGAAATTTAACAAGTTTTTTCTCATAATTTAACGAGTTTATTCTCAACATTTTATCTCGACGTTTTTCTCGAAATTTAATGACATTTTTCTCATAATTTAATGAGTTTATTCTCAACATTTTATTTCGACTTTTTTCTCAAAATGTAACAACTTTAATCTCGAGATGGTTTTATTTTTTATTATTGCTTGGCCCTAATCCTCTTCCGTAGAGTGGCAATCCAGCGCTGTAATTAATTTTTAATATTTTATCGAGTGATTGTTGAGGTTAGTTGTGGATCCTGTTGTAGAACACAATAGAGTACATGCAGCTTGTCCCACGGCTTTGTAAAACATAGTAATGCGATTGTTGCTCCAACTGTACCTACAGTTTAAAGGCCCACATTGAAGTTCAAAACAACTTCATAATCTTATGTGCTAAATTAATGCTTTACAGTAACCGAAAATGACACATCGTGGGAGATAAATGGCGTAAACATTACACCTCAGGCTTTGTTGCTGGACTATTTATGGGCAAAGCTTCTGACACTGTTAGGGTATGACAGCGAGAGCACAGTAACCAAGGAAACAAGGAAACAGGCCTTCCTTAGCTCAGGTTGCACAAGTGAGGATCGATAAATCACAGAGGCCGGGACAGAGGCTTAAGTCAGGAGAAAGGAGAATAAAGTGCTTTTGTTGGCTTTTCCAGTTTGGCGAGCTCAAGATAATCTGCTATTCTTGTGAATTTTCACTATAAGGGTAGGACGGCTAGATCCGGGCCACCGAAGTCTGCAAACAGTCATATTCTTTGTTTTGTTTTTGGAGATTGAGCCAGCTAGCCACTGTTTGAATCAATATTTATTCAATCCACGCTGTGAGCGCATGGTGCTCAATGATATGCAAAATGTAAAAAAGATTACAATGGGCAAACAAATTCAATCCAAGCTATTGTGACGATCTTGGAATGTGGAAATCCCTTTCAGTATTCTGAGATTGTCTTAGGGAAGTCAGAGCTCTTGCAGTGTGCAATTGCTTTTATCATATATATGGGTTTTTTGGCCTTAGTAAGAACAAAAGGGTAAGACAAATCAAAATGGCCCTGAACTATCCAACATCAGTGGTATCCAGCTTATCCATGTCCACCAGGGAAAATGCTAAGTGTTTTTAAGAGGTGTATGTAAATGATAACAAGTTTTATTTTTTGCTTGCGCCTTGAAGTTTTTGTAGCTTGACATCTCCTACAGAGAATATTTTATTTTTTTCTATCACATTATTTTTTATTATTATTACTACTACTACTACTATTACCATGTGATTGCACTGAATTGTCTTGTTAAATTCACATTCTATTTTTAATTTTGCACAGAGGCTTGTCATCCTTTTATGAGTGCACTTGAAAAACACTCCACAGCCCAATTAATTAATGATAAGTTCCAGAATGTCCCTCTATCCTCAGTAAAAAGCTGCAGTTTCTGTGCCTTCAGGGAAAGTCATGCATCATTCAGATCACTCTGCCCATCTTTACGCCCAACTGTCCTGGTGTCCTTTGTATTGTGGACCTCCCACCATAACGCACATTCACGGAGTCAATGGGGTATGGAAAACTCATCATTTTGAGACTTTTCTCAGTTCGGCAGACAGACCGGGGAGGACTATACTCCAGGAAGACGCAGTACCCTGTCAACCGCCACCTGTTACGGCCCACATTTCAGACACTTCCTGAGCCACAGAGCACAGAAGGTAGGTGTCATCGGGTTGTGAAAACACCTCACACGCCAGCATCAGAAACACCACATCAGACTCTGAGAAACGGGTGAGATATAATGAGCAGTCCATATTAATGACCCTGGCATGGTCCTGTTTAATCACAGCCTTGTAGAGGTGCAATCTGTGGAGCTTACAGTGAGCAATAAAGTTCTGTCGGCCCATAGGATTTACATTCATAGAGAACTGTACATGTGAAACTGGCGCTCTCATTTCCTATTTCCTAATTGTAAAGCAACCTTGAGCTTTATTTACATTGATTATTAGGCCTAAAGTACACTATAAATTTTGTCATCCGGAGGGGCCGGCGACTGTGCGTATACAACAGCTCATGAGCAAGGTGAATGTTGAGACAGAAGAGTCCAATAGGTGGCAATATGCAAAGTTGTGATGTACTGTGTGCAGTAGTCGAAGAAGAGTGCGTAAAGAGCAATACAAAACAGTAAACAAAGCAGTATATCCTTCTCCATTATTTTTGTTTTGGTTCTTGTTCTGAACTTTGCATTCAATGGCGGATCCGCTACTTTTCTTCTTCTATCCTTCCAAGCTAATGTCCTGTAAATGACACGACTCATTGCTGCCCTCTGACATCCGGTTGGGTATAAAAAATCAATTGTACTGTGTCGAACACGTCCATCCACGGTCGAGTATACTTTGAAAGCTGTGCGGTCTGTATGCGAGATGAAATGCGGAAAATAAAGTATAGCCAAGCCTTTAGTGTTGTTTGCTACGGCAAGCATCAGTAAAACTTGGGGCTAAATGTTGCATAAAATTTATTTTATTGTATTTTCGATAGTTTTGTTGATGATTATCAAGGATGAGGACATGTCATGTCATTTTTTAGAGTTAGCATCTGGCTAATTTGGCTAAAATAACTGACAGATCAAGCCAATCTCGTGAGAAAACGTAAGAGTTTAAAGGTGCCCAAGAATGCTTTTTCACAAGATGTAATATAAATCTAAGGTGTCTCATGAATGTGTCTGTGAAGTTTCAGCTCAAAATACCCCATAGATTTTTTTAAATTAATTTTTTTAACTGCCTATTTTGGGGCATCATTAACTATGCACTGATTTACACTCGACGCCGCCCCTTTAAATGCTCACGCTCCCTGCCAAACGAGCTGTCGACTATATTACAGCGCATTTACAAAGTTCACACAGCTAATATAACCCTCAAATGGATCTTTACAAGATGTTCGTCATGCATGCTGCATGCATGCTTCGAATTATGTGAGTAAAGTATTTTTTTGGATGTTAACGTTTTATTCTGAGTGAATTTGAGGCTATATGCTCCGTGGCTAACGGCTAACGCTACATTGTTGGAGAGATTTATAAAGAATGAAGTTGTGTTTATGCATTATACAGACTGCAAGTGTTTAAAAATGAAAATAGCGACGGCTCTTGTCTCCGTGAATACAGTAATAAACGATGGTAACTTTAACCACATTTAACAGTACATTAGCAACATGCTAACGAAACATTTAGAAAGACAATTTACAAATATCACTAAAAATATCATGTTATCATGGATCATGTCAGTTATTATCGCTCCATCTGCCATTTTTCTCTATTGTTCTTGATTGCTTACCTAGTCTGATGCTTCATCTGTGCAGAACCAGACGTTACTGGCTTGTGTAATCCCTTAAACATGGGCTGGCATTATGCAAATATTGGGGCGTACACCCCGACTGTTACGTAACAGTCGGTGTTATGTTGAGATTCGCCTGTTTTTCGGAGGTCGTTTAAACAAATGAGATTTATATAAGAAGGAGGAAACAATGGAGTTTGAGACTCACTGTATGTCATTTCCATGTACTGAACTCTTGTTATTTAACTATGCCGAGGTAAATTCAATTTTTGAATCTAGGGCACCTTTAAGAGATTTCAGTTGAATTCGCATAAATTGATTCTTACGAAAACATCTAAGCATGACGGTCCAGCCCTAAACCTATCTGTCAGTGGAGCGTAAGCAGATTGTATGAGAAAATGAGATTGTACCAATTAATACAATTTCGCCACTAATTCGCCAAAACAAAAAAAGTTGCAAATTGCCAGAGAGTGTTTTGGACAGATGAATTTACATCTGTTCGATTCGACACACCACCTTTGACAGCAACAAAATATATGGTTGATAAGGCAGTTTATATTGTTATCCTAACTATTCATGATTGTTTATTTGCCTTTTTTTCATTTAATGTTTTTTTTTCCTGTAGCAAGAGCGGCCCACAAATGAGAACCACTAGCATAATCTACTTTAAATAACCCCACCCCTAAAAGCATGTAAAAACTGTGATTGGCCGCTTTAGTTCACAGTCAGTGGGTCTTTTCCTGTCTAAGTGGGTGGTACTTGACCAGAATTATGGACTTTTAGGGTGATGATACACGGGCAACTTTTTGGGCAATATCGCAGAACGATGATGCTTGAGCACTTTCCCATTGAGAATGGGCAACTTCTATCTGGATACTTTAGATCAAAATGTGTTGCTCATTCTCAATTGGAAAGTGCCCAAGCATCATCGCTTGGCGACATTGCCCAGCATCATTGCTCAAAAAGTTGGCCCGTGTATCATCATCATCATTAGGTGGGCGCTTGTAATTTCGTACAGTTGACAACCACAAAGTTTATATTAACTGACAGATCAACCCAATCTCAAACATATCTATTTTATGAGTTGCCGTTTTCATATGAATTTAGAAACTGAGCATGAAGGTTCACTATTCGTCAGTGGGGCATAAGCAGGTTGTATGAAAAAGCATGAATGAGATGAATGAAATCCCATTGTTCAATTTAATACACTGCCTTTGACAGCAAGAAAATATGGCAATTTATTTTATCATCCTATGTTTATTATGTTTTTTTGCATTTAATGTTATTTTTCCTTGTTGTACTCGAAAACAGAGCTGCAACTCACAAACTGAGAATGATGTACTTCAAATAACCCCACTCCTAAAAGCACACAAAACAATAAAAACTGTAGTTGGCCACTTTACTTGTCAGTCACTAGGCCTCTTCTGAAACAAGCAAGTCTGGTTATTATTTTTATTTTTATTCAGCACAAACATCTCTCTGGTGAGACGAGATTATTTTCCAGCTGCTCCAAAGCTCAGTTTCTCGATCGAACTGATAAATATTAAGGAGTTAATTTGGGTCACTGAAAGCAAGGGTGATGAAATCTTTGCAATGAATGGCCACTTTAATAGAATTATACTGAGCTGATGTCAGCAATCAACAAAACAGAACCATTACATCACTTTTATGAGTCAGCAGTCACAGAAATCCCTTTCCTGAAGTCAAAGGCTTTGATTAATAAAGCTTCGGCTAAATTTCCTCCGGGAGCAATTGAACAGAGGAAATTTCAAGGAAAATTAACAACAGAAGTCCGTTGCACTAAGATGAGAAGCATTGCGCAATTCATTAGAGGATAAAAATGCACTGATAAAATTATTTAGGGTTGAAATTTACAATGATTATGGCATTTTAATTTGTATGGTAATATTTTCGTAATATTAATATATTAATAACTGAGTTTAAATTTACTGATTAATGGGTAACACTTTACAATAAGGATTCATTAGGCTACTTAACATTAGTTGACTACTTTAGTTAACATGAACATAAATTAACAATACTTATACAGCATTTATCAATCTTAATGTTAAGTTCAGCATTTGCTTATGAAAATCAAATATTGTATTTGTTTGCATTACTTAATGCAAATAAAGAATGACTGTATTTAACATTAACAAAGATGGATAAATACTGTATTGCTCATTATTAGGTCATGTTAGCTGATACATTACTAATGTTAACAAACAAGACCTTATTGTAAAATTCACTCAAATAAAGAAATGAAAAGATATTACATTATTGTAGGTGCAGATGAAAGTATTGAATAGATGATAAAATGGCTTTAGTAGCTTGTATTCCATCCAGGAGATTTCATGACAATTTTATATTTTATGGCTGTTTTCAAATGAATATTAAATATATAAACCCAGAAAAAAATTACTTTATGTTCTGTATAGCTCTGTTATGCTGCAGAAATGCTGTCAGTGTGAAAGCACAATGTGAACCTATAATGTTACAGTTACAGTGTTAATGTGTGCAGAGTGAAAAAGGCCTTAAATGTTAAGTTAAGAAGACCTATGTCATTTTATTCTTACTTTGAGAAATGGAAGTATGTCTCTCTTTCTGTGTAAAGAAGATTAATTTTCCCTTTTGTCAATGAATAATTCCCTGTGAGTTTGTAATATTAAAGTTACTGTAAAAAGTAAAACTGTAAAAACTCTTGGACACTTGGCACTTTATCCGACGTACTGTAGCATTAAAAGCACTGCATTGTTTTAATCATCTTCTTTATCTATCTGTTAGCTCGATACAATAAATAATATGGCTGTCTAAACCTTAAGAGGTACAGTAGCAGCCAAGGAAATCTTGTATAGCTACCTTAGCTATCTGTTAGCATCAAATATCTGTAGAAAGCTAACATTAGCATCAAGAATGTCAAAAATATTCATAGAAAGCTAACGTTAGCTAGCCTGACGTGGTCATACTCAATTCTAGTTCGAATATGAGTCTGATACTGCTCCATTGGGCTTTGATTATGGGGGCGTATTTCAACCAATCCAGGAAAGACCTCAATTGGATAGACCTACAACCAATCAGAGCTACAGAGTAAGTGACGTATGTTGAGCGACACATAGTTGTCAACAGAACTCTTCTTAGTGACCATCGGGGCCAGCTGATAAATCAAACTTTTGCCGAATCCCGTAGGAAGGACGGCAAAGACATCTTTCATCGACAAATGCCTTGATCGCGGTCCTCTGTTCCTTTTTTAAAATGAATGCGCTGTCGATATCTTCTATAACGGACGCGATGGCGGAATCTACACATTTCAGTTCTTCAACAGCCATCATTGTTGTAAACTAATTGACCTTTCGCAAAGACCCGCCTCCCTTAGTTACTGTTGCTTTGTCCGACAAGCCGTGGCGCTGTCACGCCACACAGAGTGGAAAATACATCGTGGAGCAAAGAGGAAACTGACAACACATCGGCAGACGAGACAGAGCAGGTTACTTATGATATTAAACAAAGTCCCAGCTTTCAAACTGTGTAGTTATTAAAAAAAATTCAAACAATAAAAACCGTTTTGTGGCTCTTTAATGGGTTGTGACCATGATCGTGACAGATTGCTGTAGCGCCTCAGCTCAAGAGGCTCGTGAACCGATCATCTCTTCCTACTAGTCCATTTATAGCATCAAATAAACATGAATGAACATGAGAATGAATGTTGTTTCAAACGCGGAAAGACGTCAATATGCACAATTTTTCAAGTTTAACTCCACCGAGGTTAATCTTCTAACTCCTGACTGCTTTGTCAGACAAAATGGCGGATGCGGCGTTCTGATTGGTTAGATCGCTTGTCAATCAAACTCCCCAAGCGCTCTTTGATGACGTGACTGATTACGTTTCTGGTGATAATCTGTCAATCATCGCCCTGACAATGTGATTGGTCCGAACAGTTTCTGTTCGAGCATAATTACTCCTCTACGCCTACGGATCGAGTCCAGACCGAACTCCCCGACCTCAAAATGTCGTGGGCGGGGCTAAGTTCGGCTGGCATCCAGGCTAAACGTTAGCATCAAGGAGGTCTATAATACCTGGAGAAACTGGTCTGTTAGTGTCAAGCGGACGATAATACTCATAACTAGAAAGCTAATGTTAGCATCTGTGAGGTCTAAAATACCAAAGATGTGTATGATACCAGGAGAAAGTCTGTTATCAAGTAAAATTATTCCTCAAAAAAGCTACAATAATTAGTTATCATCAAATACCTGAGGATGCAAATGTTTGCATCAAGGATGTCTATTCTCGTAGAAAGATTGGTAATATTAGCATCAAGGAGGTCTATAATACATGAAAAACTAGCAAATGTTAGCATCGTGGTGTATTAAACCTCAAGAAAACTATTGGTTAGCATCGACAAGGTGTATAACACCTCATGAAAGTTCATTTGTTAAAATCCATGAGAAAGCTAATGTTAGCATCAAAGAGGTCTAACTTGGAAAAGCTGTCCGTTTACATCAAAGATGTGTATGATACCTGGAGAAAGTTATCCGTTATCAAGTAATAATATTCCTCAAGACAGCTACAGTAACTAAAATAGTTTGCATCAAGGATGTCTATCCTCATACTGTAGATTGTTAACATTAGAATCAAGGAGGTCTATAATACCTAAAACATTTTTTTTTTTAAAGTTAGCAAAAGGTAGCATCATGGTGGTGTATTAAACCTCAAGAAAACTATTGGTTAGCATGGACGAGGTGTATAACACCTCATGAAATTTAATTTGTTAAAGTCAAATACCTTTAATTAGCATTCCCCTTCATCTCAATAACATCTGCTCACATTTGTGTTGTTTTGAACTCTACCAGTAGGGGCTAACTGGACCATGCTAACCAGCCAAACCTTTCAGCTCTTTTAAATAAATTTGAGTCATTTTCCATTGATTGTAGTATGAATATGATAATGCATTCAATTCAAATTCTCAAACTATAACAGCTCCCATGCGATGGGCAGCAGTCAGGCAGTTCATCCCTGTTCATTTACGTATTTATTTGATTATGTGCAATGAAGCACATCTGCAGAGGATTACGTGTCGGAAGACGCTAAATGAAAGGAGATATTTGCCTCTTAAATTACTCTCATATTATCTGAGGTCTTATTTTCACATTTAGTGAACCAGAGAACTGAGGACCCATGGCCTTGAGGTTAAGCTTCAGTTTCTTTCTTCCTACCGACACCAGAAATATATATGCACACTTAGAATAGCAAAATACGTGGGAGAGAATTGGTATGTGTGAAAATATTGTACTGCAATAGGTAGCACTTTGATGTTAATACTGAATCAAAACTGGTTACAGTATCACATCAAAGGGTTTAATAATAGTATTTGGTTATGGTTACACTTGAAATGGTTAGAAAACACAGTTAATTGTACCCAGCATGATTGTAGAATGTTGGAGTGAAAAAGTTCATAAAGGAAAAGAGAGAAAGAGAGATGGCACTGAGGAAGAGTCTGGCTTATGGCCTTTGACCCAGATGACCAGCACGGCCAGAGCTCTTTTAAACAGTTAAGCCCTGAAGGCATTTTTAGAGTTAAATTTTCTGAGTGACATACAAAAAAGTAAAGACTCGTAACTCCAAAACTATAGCAAGGAGAGTCAAAAGGTTGGTATCGTTTGAAAGAACTCATTTCAATCGGTAGCATCCACTGTAAGTAATGATGTGCCATTTTCTATGATCTATGCATGTTTCATGAAGTTATAAGCGAAAATGCCATGTGAAAGCTACATCTGATTGTAGTTAGAGTCTATGCGCCTGGACGGTAAAATAATGTAAAATACAAGGTATAACAGCTTCTCTTGCCTTATGCGCCGCTTTCCTCCGTTTCCCTTAAATAAGCAAGGAGTAAGCACCTTTGGCGATAGAAATAATTGTTCATGAGCATAAGCCCCGTACGGTCTGCCATGTTGGTTTGTTTATACTCAGGCAGTTTGGTGTGACTTTCCTGGAACGCTATAAAGTCGTGAGTCGCAGTTTGAAGTCACAACTTACGGGCTTAAAAACCTGCCTGGAACGCAGCATTATTTACATATGGGTCTTGCGGGGCTTCACATGCAAAAATTATGCTTGTTGTATTCGACTCCATAAGACCTTTCAAATGACATATGACACATGATTATTTGAGCTGTATGATGTTTTTGATACATTTGACACAAATATTTGTTGAAAAAAAATATATATATTATGAAAAAAAAATTATTCAGTAAATAACTCAGCACTACTTAGGAGTTAATCAAATTGGCTACATTCATTGTAAAGTTCAGACTCTAAGCTTTCAAATGACACCTATTTTGTGTTGATTAAGGCTGTAGTTTTGAAAAATATGATTATTAATTTTTTTTTTGTAGCTAGGTGGCGCCTGCGGGTGATATACTTGGATTTAGCCGGATGACTCTGCACTCATTAAGAGTTAAACAAAATGGTTGGGTTTTGTGTTATTCCTGTCAGTGGTTGCTTAGTTTTTTATTATGAATTTTTTCGTGGGGGGTAGTTTAACGTCGGCGGCTTAAGGGGTTAAGGTCCTGATATACTTCAAGTGAAATCATAGAATGAACTGGTTTGACATCAGTTCGAACAAAATCAGGCCAAAATGAAGTTCGTCTGGAGTTTGAAACAGCTTGCCAAAGTTAACTTTCTGGAAAAGTTCTCTTCATCCGGTAAGCACCTTTGAAATACCATTGGTCCGTGGCGATTACGTAATAAGTAGGTGTGGCTCTTAGGCTCCGCCTTCTTTGATGTGGAAATCTTCTTCTGTTCAGTTCATTGAGGTCAGACATCCAGGAGAAAAAATCATAAACACACTAAAGAGCCATTCTGCACCTGCATGTAAAGAAATAACTGTCTATTTCAGCAGGTATCGATAGTCTATATTCGGCATTCAAAAAGTGAAACCAAAACTAAAAATGTAAAGCAATGCTTGCTTACCATTTTGAATATCAGTCATGCTGATCGCTTTCTTCATTCCAGGTGGCTCATGTTGTTATGAAAATATTCATTGGAATTACATAAAAATTAGAACAGCCTTCTGTCTGTGCCGTCTTGACTTCTTTGCTCACTTTCATCACTTTTTATTCTTGTGCTCTGACTCGTTTTCTGAACAGCCAATCAGAGTGATATCTCTTGCGGAAGGACGCCAATTCAACATGCTCAATAGGCAAGAAATCCCCCAACGAGGTCCAACTAGTGGCGATGTGTGGGACACACCACAAAAACTGGGCTGACCAACCTTCAGCTTAGTGTGTCAGGGCTTTTAGGAATCACAAATGGCCTTTTTGGTAAGGAAAAGGGGCTTGGAACAGGAAGCAAATGTCTTATCTTTAAAGGTGCCGTAGAATGGAAAATTGAATTTACCTTGGCATAGTTGAATAACAAGAGAAATGACATACAGTGTGTCTCAAACACCATTGTTTCCTCCTTCTTATGTAAATTTGATTTGTTTAAAAGACCTCTGAAGAACAGGCGAATTTCAACATAACACCGACTGTTACGTAACAGTCGGGATCATTAATATGTACGCCCCCAATATTTGCATATGCCAGCTCATGTTCAAGGCATTAGACAAGGGCAGGACGTCTGGATGTGCACAGCTGAATCATCAGACTAGGTAAGCAAGCAAGGACAACAGCGAAAAATGGCAGATGGAGCAATAATAACTGACATAATATCATGATATTTTATGTGATATTTGTAAATTGTCTTTCTAAATGTTTCGTTAGCATGTTGCTAATGTACTGTTAAATGTGGTTAAAGTTACCATCGTTTCTTACTGTATTCACGGAGACAAGAGCGTCATTATTTTCATTATTAAACACTTGCAGTCTGTATAATTCATAAACACAACTTCATTCTTTATAAATCTCTCCAACAGTGTGTAATGTTAGCTTTAGCCACGAATCACAGCCTCAAACTCATTCAGAATCAAATGTAAACATCCAAATAAATACTGTACTTACGCGATTAGACATGCTGCATGATGAACACTTTGTAAAGATGGGTTTTTTTTTGAGGGTTATATTAGCTGTGTGAACTTTGTTTATGCTGTTTAAGGCAGTCGCGAGCTTGGGGGCGGGGAGCACGAGAATTTAAAGGGGCCGCAGCCTGTATCGGCGCATATTTAATGATGCCCCAAAATAGGCAGTTAAAAAAATGAATAAAAAAAATCTATGGGGTATTTTGAGCTGAAACTTCACAGACACATTCAGGGGACACCTTAGACTTATATTACATCTTTTGAAAACATGTTCTACAGCACCTTTAATACATGTATGCCTGTTATCAACCTTCGAAAAAAATCTATAAAATCTTCAATTCAAAAAACGGAAAGCAATGTCTTTGTTAATTTTCAACCATGCACAATGTAGGTGATGTCGCTTATTATATAAGCACACATTTAGAAATCTACCACTTGTAATTCAATCACAAGTTGTAAATCCTTTGAGAAGGATGTTAATACTAGATGTAAACAGAGTCATGGAGCACATTCGGGTGATGCAAGTTCAAGGCTGGCTCATGTTACTTCCTGATGCCGTTCCCTGCTGAATGAATAAAAAAAATGACCAAAAATGAGATTTTTTTTCTTTTCCAAGTAAGAGATAGAGAAAGCGAGAAGGAGGATGTCCACACCTCCTGCCGAGAGCCTTGTTGTGTGCCAATACTATGAAGGAATCACACTGAGATCTCTCAGCGGGGACTACGCACACACTTTCTGATTGCCTTGTAACTCTGCACATTAGAGAATAGGCCCATACTTTTACTGAGACAGTATCCAGCTTAAGGTACTTATTACTCAGATGAATCACCGCAAAGAAGACTTTCCAGGAAGCTAATATCTAGTCATTAACATACGTCTGCAAATGAAAAAGATTTTAAAGCCGACTGCAGTGTCTCCATCCTTGACGGTGGATGTGGCTCCATATTGCAGAGGTGCCACTGAAGCATGAATTAACTGAAATGAGGGGCCTTGCTAAGGCACATTAGCTACCACCCCATTCCAATGGGGATCATTTTGTTATCTTTGGTAGGTCCATTTTCCAGCATGCACTCAAGCAGAAGCATTTCCTATTTGTTCATGACTACTTGTCAATCCATTTATCAGATTTTTTTTCATTGGGGTCATGGTGGCGCTAATATCACTCTTAGGGAATTATGTTAAAAATATATAATTGCAATATATCGGTACCATATTGATTATCTGCTGAGATTCTCTTTATCAGTATAGGTATTGTAATATTATATTATATTATATTATATTATATTATATTATATTATATTATATTATATTATATTATATTATATTTTATTATATTATATTATATTATATTATATTATATATTTTTCCATAACTATACTGTATATAATGTACAGCAACTTTGAGAATATAAAACAATATTTTAAGTGCTTTTCATTTTTAGATGTTTTATTTTTCATATATTTAGACAAATAGTATAGAAAAAGATATCATTTCATACATTTTTTATATATTTATAGTATATTAATATATATTAAATAGACAGATAGACATTAATATGTATTAAATATATAATATACATATATAATATATATTTATAATATATATTATATATTATGTACATATATTTAGAGAAATAATATAGAAAACAATATACCATTTTATACAATTTTTATATATTATTTTATAGTATATTAATGTATATTAAATAGACGGATATATTATATATTAAATGTGATATATACATATATATATTATATACATACATTTAGATAATATAGAAAAATATACTATTTCATAACATTTTTATATGTATTATTTTATAGTATATTCATATATATATTGAATAGAGAAATAGACATTAATATATATTAAAATATATATTAAATACTAATATATTAAATTGACTTTTTTACGACTGCCAGGTGATAAAGCATATTAGTGCATTAATATAGGATACAATGACTTCAAACATGACTCAAACGATCTGATTTTAGGCCTGCAACTACTGTATATGTTTTAGAAACATTGCTACGATATACACTAAAGTGATTTAAATGGCTTCTATAAAGCGATTGCTGTCGCATGAGACTGTCAGATTATAGTGCAATAAACAAAATGAAGCTGGAAAAAATTCACAACAGACTGCCAGACTCACACTGTGACATGGCAGCAGTCGCCTGCAGCTAAATGGAAGAACTTCATTTGCCCTTAACACTGTGGGGAGGAATTAAGACAGAAAGAAAATCAATCTGGACTCTTGTCCTCTGGTAAGGACCAGAATACTCTTAACTGATATCTTGATTGTGTGACTGAATTGTGGGAGAATTACACAAGAAGGGCCAGGGTTTGTTTCAAAGCAGATTACAGTGGTTTGTTTAATCTTAGCAGTGAACACAAGTTTTTGCTCGATTTCGTGATCTGTGGCTCTGTTCCAATACATCTACTGCCTACATAGGCAGCTGCCTTTTAAGAAAGCATCCTAACTGAAATGTAACCGCATTGGTGACCGATGTAGTACACTATAAAAAGGGATTTTAGCTCAGTTGAGTTAAAGGGACACAAATCTTTTTTCTTTTCTTTTACTTATTTGTCATTTGCACTAAATCTTATTACATCAAATTAAATTAAAATTGTAAAATGTTAAAGTCCATGTAAAGCCATATTAAAGTACTGTATGTGTTCTGAACTTAATCCATTTGTTTGAGTAAATCTGGAAATAAATAGCAATTTTATGTGTTTTTTTAGTAAAAGGAAAGACCTGTAAATGTTTAATGTTCTGTCTGACATTTAACAGAGTTTCTGTTATGTTGATTTTTGTGGTTACCATTTTGCTGAGAGTAGAGCTTGTGGTTAGGCTGTGGGTGACTACTGGATGTTTTAAAGCACTGGTTCTCAACACGCACCTGAAGAGACTCGACTCAATCTGCTACAGATTGAATTTAGGCTTTAATTCACATGTTAACATTGATCAGCGAACATAAACAGAAACTGCTTGTCACGTGAGAACAAACCTCTTGCTGAAGCTCAAACGTTCTGTGTAACACACGAGAATGAACCTCATTGGTTCTCGCACGTCAAGCAAACATGCTTGAGCTTCTGTTTACCATAACTGATATGTCAATTAATGAATGTTTATATGTGAATAAAAGCCTAAATTCAATCTGTTCATCATATAAAATGACCGTGTCGTTTCAGAAAATTTGGACTAAACCGCTCAATTCATATGGATTAGTTTTACAATCTCTTTATGAACTTTTTGAAGCATCAAAGTTTCAGTTGCTTAGGCTATCAATGGAGGGATTTCATTAAATATATCTTCATTTGTGTTTAGAAGATAAATGAAAGTCTTACGCGTTTGGAACGACATGAGGGTGAGTCATTAATGACAGAATTTTCATTTTTGGGTGAACTAAACCTTTAAAGCTAGGTTGCATGTTGTTCTCAATATCTAGATATCACATAAATAAACATCAATATGCACATAAATTCTAAAAATGCACATAAATTGTGCTCAATTGAGGTGAATAAATTTTTTATCCAATAAGAAGACAAACTACATAAACGCATAAACTATGATGGATTCACATTTACCAAATAAACCTTTGATGTGCTCATGTGACTTTGCCTCAACAGTGGATATGATTGGATGACGGTATGATTGGAACACGTCATACACAATATGTGTTCCAAAATCCACTCAAAAATCTGTCTGTGCCCATCATACACTATACGCGACTTTCTATGAAATTTGTCAACTCTGACTCCCCAAAATCAGACTGGCGCAGACTTTCGGCAACTATTGTCGACTGATCTAGACTGCAAATCGGGGCAAAAAGTTGTGTAGTGTATTCCAGCCTTAAGTTAGAACAACAAGCTTTTTAGTGTAGGTGTCACATGACTAAAGCTACAGTACAATTGATTTCAGTACTTTGGAATTAGCATGTTGCTAACAACACCGCAATACTCAAATGCTTAAACATACCAATATTGGATTGGATTAGATATTTAAAAAAAAAGGCTATTCTGATTCAACTGTTATTATTGATAATTATTGGTTTTAAATGAATTTTAAGCATATATTTTACCTGCATTCTCCACCAGCATAGTGCTTTATGGGACTGCCTACTCCACGAAGGATAAAAGCTGCGTCATAACAGAAGGTAACTTAGCAGCATAATCATGCCTACTTTTTGGCATAGACCCCTGTGATTGCATTGCAATGCTGCCTATGTAGGCAGCTAACTTGGTTTCGGAACAGAGCCTATATCAAGTTTTTGGCCTTTCTGCCACTTTGAAGAGAGGGAATGGGATCAGGAAATACTGTATCATGAGCTTGTATCACCCCAAAAAAGCATCAAGGCTCAGTGTGTCAGAGCATATGTGCTAATTAGACCATGACTCTAGGACATGATGTTATTTGACTTCCCAAAGCCACATTTCTCTCAAATACTTTCATGTAAACAAACCTGTGATGGCTGAATACTGCAAAAATCACCAAACACTCAAGCAATTAGAGTCAAAGTATAAATGTTGATGCTTTAAATATGGATTAAATGCCAGAGTGCTGCACACAAGACAACTTCACAGGAAGCCTTTTAAGATTACAGCCTTTCAGTGATAAGAGAGTCATTACTGGCAAAGGAAAGGAGTTATTCTATCTTTCAAAAGTGAGATTGCACATGCTGTGTTATTTAACTTCAATGCAGAACCCCATCTAAGCCCGTTTATGATAAAAAATATTTTGCAGCATTAATTGAAATGTATGTTTTTACTTCACTAGCAAAACAAGAGCTATGTAATAGGTGTCGCATCTGGATTGTTTTCAGATCTGAATTCTTCAATTTCTTTAAAGGCAAACTTTTCTTCCTTTCTTTCTTGTTTTCTCAGTCTGACTCAGTTTTGTTACAGCTACCATCCTCCTACAAGAAGCTTGTACAGTCTCTCTGAGCGATAAAACAGAGTAACAGCACAGAGGATTATCAAATTATGTAGAACGTTGCTTCCAGCCAGGACATTTGTCAGCCATCTGCTCTGCTTCTGAGCTGCTGTCTACATTTTACTGTCCATCCAAAAATAAGATCCAAAAACATACTGTATACCAGCGTGAACATTTGAAGTCTTTGTTTTTATTAACATGCCATGTATGTGCCTGTATTTTACTCTCAGCTGGTGCGGTTCAATGCTTGATATAACAACCTGACTCAAGTGGAACAGAAGTTATTTCATTTTAAAGGGTTAGTTCACCCAAAAATGAAAATTCTGTCATTTATTATTCACCCTCATGCCGTTCCACACCCGTAACACCTTCGTTAATCTTCGAAACGCAAATTAAGATATTTTCGTTGAAATGCGATGGCTCTGTGAGGCCTGCATAGGGAGCAATAACATTTCCTCTCTCCCAAGATTCATTAATGTACCAAAAACATATTTAAATCAGTTCATGTGAGTACAGTGGTTCAATATTAATATTATAAAGCGACAAGAATATTTTTGGTCGCCAAAAAAAACGAAATAACGACTTATATAGTGATGGCCGATTTCAAAACACTGCTTCAGGAAGTCCCGCATTCAACCTGTGGACTAAAAAAACAACTCGCAGCAACAGTGTAAAAACAGCCCAATTCCTGGGAAAAAACGTGGACTTGGCAACACAGTGAGCATAATGAATCAGCGTGTCGAATCAGCGGTTCCGAGCGCCAAAGTCACGTGGTTTCAGCAGTTTGGTGGTTTGACACGCGATGCGAATCATGATTCGATACGCTGATTCATTATGCTCCGAAGCTTCCTGAAGCAGTGTTTTGAAATCAGCCATCACTAAATAAGTCTTTTTTTTTTTTTTTTGCCGCACCAAAAATGTTTTCGTCGCTTTATAATATTAATATTGAACCACTGTATTCACATGAACTGATTTAAATATGTTTTTAGTATCTTTATGGATATTGAGAGAGGAAATGTCATTGCTGGCTATGGAGGCCTCACTGAGCCATTGGATTTCAACAAAAATATCTTAATTTATGTTCCGAAGATTAACGAAGGTCTTATGGGTGTGGAATGACATGAGAGTGAGTAATAAATGACAGAATTTTCATTTTTGGGTGAACTAACCCTTTAATAATCAAAAGTTTATCTTTCTTTGAGCTTTTCTTACATTTATTGACATACACAAAACAAGTTTTTCCATTCTATTATGCCATTTTTTATTTTATTTTTTATGTAAACATGCACTAGATGATCATATTTGATCATTGTGCACTGTTGCATTGTGAGTGTCGCAATAGTAAGTGAAGCAATAGGTAATATTCTTACGACCTCACAAAATTTAATCTTGGAAATAAAATGGTCATTTTGACTACTTTTTTTTTCATTTTTGCATAAAAAGTCGTATTATTAATATTTGGTAATAAAATCAATAATAAATCATAACAGATAAAAATCATGAATGTTATTAATTTCAAAAGGAATATCAATCAGAGTAAATTGTGTACTGCGCTGAAAAAATGGTGTTGGGTTTATACTTTGAAACAATTTTCACACAGAAATTTCTAGTAAATTTCACAAATACTTGCCAAAAAAAAGTAACTCATTGAATTAAATGGGAACATTTTAAGTAGAAAGACTGTAATCTTTATTTACAATCTTTTTTTTTCTTTTTTTATACATTGTTCATGTTTTGTTGCATGTATTTATGGCCATATCATGTACAATATGCATACTGTATAATGCAGAGATAGTCACCAGCCCAAATGCTATTGAAAACCCACCCAATCATGGCTAAAACTAGCCCAGTCACATTCAGGGGGGTAAAAATCTCATTCTAGGGGAGGTAAAAAAAATCACATTCTGGGGGGTAAAAAGCTCATTACAGGGGGAGGGCGTAATCGCATTCAACTTTTTTACATATACTGTATGAATTTGCATTTAATTTGTATCCCTTTACTTCATTAGTAAACCACTTCATGTAATTCTATTAATTCACAGCATTTCTTGATATGTCTTATCTCTAGGTTCTATATTGTAATGCACCTATTTACAGTCACATTTTGTACTGTCATTACATCTGTAACATTTCTTCCAAAAGGCGGTCGTTTTCATCTCATCTTAAAGGTTACCATGACACTTATTAGGAAACCCTCTGTTGTGCCCATTAAGGTTGGTGAAATGGAATTTAATCCTGGATAATGCACATCCGAGAACTTAAAGAGCCCCTCTCTCGCTCTCCTTACATGAGTCACATGGTAGAACCCACTCAACCCATTTTGCCAAAGCCACAACTGTGTCACATTTATGATCTGTATATCTTCAGATCCTCAAGAGGGTCCTGTGGTGAACAGCCAATGCACTTAAACAAATGCGGTTTGTTATTTCGCTGCTGTCAGTTAGCATGCTGGGCTCTGACAAGTTTCTGTTTCATATACCATTTCAGGGTTTTTCCCAAAGATAAATGAGCTTTGTTCTTTGGAAAGCTTGGTGTATAGGGGATTGTAATGGCATAATAGGCTTTGTGTGACAGTAGTTTTTGACATTGTGTTTATTTAAAGGGAGGAGGACTTCAAACCATATGGTCAACACACTCAGGAAATTTCAGATCCACCCAGAAGAATATAAAAAAGTCAATGAAATGATGCTCTTTTCTACATCTATTAATTTATACATTTTTAAAAAATCCAATTACTATAATGGCTTAATGCAACTTTTTCATGATGAGCATGTTTTGAACTTCTAAAATAAATTCATCTTGATATTGTTGGAGGGCATAAAGTCAAAATGTAAAAGCAAAATTACATTTTGAAATATATTTATATAAATAAATAAATAAAAACATTTTTAAATCAGTGCTATTTAAGATTTATTTATTTTCTGTTATTGTATTTAATACTATTTTGAACGGGCTTTTATTTTTGTACTTTCAGTTTTCATTTTAATTTTGGTTTAAGTTTTATGTGCTTTTGTCATTTTTTGTCATTATTAGATTTTTTTTTGTTGTTGTTTAAAAATATATATTTATTTAATATATTTTAGAATATAATAGTATATTCTATTTAGATTTAATTTAATTTTAGATTTAATAATTTTATTGCATGTACTTGGATTCAATTTAAGTATTTTATATAATATTTATGTTTCATTTTATTTCAGGTTTAGTACAATTAATGAAAAAGATGTTTAGTTTTACTTAACAATAACACAAGGTCAACAAGTATCTTAAAAAATTCAGATTTTATATGTAAAAATGTCAAAAAAAAATATTTGATGTAAAATGTCATGTGGTGTGACTCCTAAAATTCTTAATTCATAACATTATTATTATTCATTTATTTTTTTGAAAATAATGATTAAGATGATTTAGTTAATGGTTACACCACATGACGTTTTTGTGAGTCATAAACAGTCTCTCCAAATGAGCAGTTCCAGATTTCCACCTATTCTTACGTAAGTCCCGCCTATGTCAGGTGACTCTCTGCCCTATTAGCTTAGCTCCTCCTCTGAGTGAGCTGTACTCAGTCCACCATATTTATTTCCTCGCCAGAGCATTTAACAGCAGCATTCAAGAAATGAATTCTTATTAAAGCTACTAAATTTATTAAAGTTTATTTTTTAAAATTGATTCATTTTCTACATTTATTAAACCTATTAAAGTTATTTAATCAAAAACAGAGAGTAGTTTTCAGTTTTTCTTTTGTTGTTTGTCTAAAACGTCCTAAAGCGGGGAGGAGGAGAGTTTGAGTGGACAAAGACTCTCCAAGATCACAGCTGGAGAATTGCAGAGATTAGTTGAGTCTTGAGTCTCAGAAAAAAATTATCAAACAGCACCTACATCCCCACGAGTTGTTTGGGAGGGTTTCAAGAAAAATCCTCTGCTCTCAGCACATTCAGTTGTCAGACATGACTGGAACTTCAAAAGGGACCGGCTTCTATGGTCAGATGAAACAAAAAAAAGAGCTTTTTGGCAGCAAACCCACCAGATGGGTTTGGTGCACACATGGATAAAAAGTACCCGGTTAAATATAACACTGGATTTTTAATGTTGTGGGGCTATTTTTTCTGCTGGAGATCCTGGATATCATGTTCAGATTCATGGTATCATGGATTCTACTAAATATCAACAGATAAAAAAATCAAAACCTGGCCGCTTCTGCTAGAAATCCAATAATGGGCCGTGGTTGGATCTTCCGTCAGGACAATGATCCAAAACAAACATCAAAACCAACACAAAAATGTGTCACTGAGCACAAAATGAAACTTCTGCCGTGACCATCCCAGTCCTCTGACCTGAACACTAAAGAAAATGAGTGGAGTGAACTGAAGAGAAGAAGCACCAACATGGAGCTGGGAATCTGAAGGATCTGTAAAGATTTTGTATGGAGGAATGGTCTCTGATCTCTTGTCAGGTGTTCTCCAAACTCATCAGGCATTATAGGTGAAGACACAGATCTGTTTTCTTGGCAAAAGGAGGTTGCAAAAAGTATTGAATAAAAGGGTGCCAATAATTGTGGCCAACATGTTTTGGAGAAAAACATTTATTTCATAATGTGATTTTCCCCCACTTTCAATTCTTTTCCTTCAATGAAAGGTTAGATTTTTGCTATTTTCATGAATTAAAGATCAAAAGGATAAACAATGCAGATTTATTATTACAGTCATCTTTGATCATATTTACCAAGGGTGCCAATAATTCTGACCACCACTGTACATGCACGAAAACAGCATGTTTTTCCCTCCACTCAAAAATGGGCATTTACAACACGGTTTAAAAAAATGATCTGTGGGGTATAATAGGTCCCCTTTGAATTAAAATTGTCTTGAAAATGGTGTAAATGTTTTTCAAAACCAAATGAAACCAACAAGCACATTTCTAAGAACTTGGCTGCCATGGATTGGCTGAGGATGAAGATGAGGAACACTGCAGCGGAAGAAAACAGAAGGCAGGAAATTACGAATACAAACTAATTTCTTGAAAATGAAACACCACAGATTGCAACATTGGCTGAACTACCTTTTTTTTTTTAAAGATTTTTAAAAGTTTTTTTTTTTTTTCGATAATGTCATTGACCCATAAGCTCTCACAGTCATTAGCGGTGCACTTGCATAGCACTGTCTCGAAATTAATTGTGCTGATATTTCCATTGGTTGCCATAGTGGTTTTTCTGGAAGCGGTGGCATGCTTCTGTTTGAGGAGCCAAATGAGTGACATTGTTAGAGGCTGATAAAGTAGGCAAACACACCGGTTCATTATCAGGCAGGATAGAAGGGCAGTGGTGCAGGATAAACTGGATGAGAGGGCAGTGGTGCAGGAAGGAAGAAGCAACACACACACACACTTCAAACGTCAAGAGTACTGACTTTTCACCCACGACACCAAAGGGCCTCCGGTCTGCTGTCATGAATTGGTATTTGCTGGGCTGTGGAAATTTGTCCAGTATGTAGTTATTTGAGATGACATACTCAAATGCGAAATTCCGCTTCGCATAATGTCTGGTCTGAGATGAAAAATGCAAACATTTCTAGAGTTTTCTCGCAATTTCACAATCGGGTCACAGCCGATGTATAAATTAGTGAATCGTTGTAAGCACGACCCAAAATAATCTGAACCCTTCAGGAATTCTGACACACATTCCTCAGGAGTATAAATGGAAAACCACAGAGGAAAAGAAAATGTGCAGAGCTTGCAAAGAGCGTGTTATTCATGGTGTTTGTATTGAAACCGGCTGACCAGTCAGGAGTTTTTCATTGAATATTTGCTATTTTTGGTTAACATAATTTGGGGTAGTTAAAAGGAGACATGAAAATGCCGATATCTGGAGATATCGGCACATGTTAAGTGAGGAACATTATGATATGGTGACACCTTAATGACATTATTACAATCTTTGGTTACACTTATTTTAAGGTGTCTTTGTTACACTGTAATTATTCATTTAAGTACTGAGTAATATTAAGTAATGTACTTACTATAGGGTTATAAGTTTTTTTTACATATGGTTTCATGTAATTATGCATAATTTATAATTAATACTACTGTAACTGCATGTAACATATGTTACAATGACACTGTAAAATAAAGTGTTACCCAATCTTTTCTTAGATAGTCATTGTTTACTCACCCTTATGTCGACTTTTTTCATGGATCATTAAAGGGGAAGACTCTGTTGAGCACCAACAATTACAAATAAGCACCATAATAAAAGTTGTCCATATGTCCTATATGAGTCAATTTAGAATATACTTTCATGTCCATTCATTACAGGGTTAGTCATTAAAATGAAATTTCTGTCATCAATTATTCACTCTCATGACGTTCCAAACCCATAAGACCTCGTTCATCTTCAGATCACAAATTAAGATATTTTTGATGAAATCCATGAGCTATCTGGCCTCCGTTAGACTGCAACACAATTGCCACTTTCAAGTCAGAGAAAGGTAGTAAAGACGTTGTTAAAATAGTCCACGTGACTACAGTGATTCAACCTTAATGTTATGAAGCGACAAGAATACTTTTTGTGCGCAAAAAACAAACAAAAATAACAACATTATTCAATTATATTTCTTCTCTTCCCTGTCATTCTCCTACACAGTTGACGCAGTAAACACAGTGCAGTGCTTCCGGGTTCTATGTCAGTTAAGTTTCTAAAATATTTATTTTTCTCATTTCAGCAAAAGTTTCTCAATACTATGCGACCAGCTGTTTTCAATTTTTTAAATACAGTAATCCATTGTGACAAAGTACATTAATTTAGAGGTCTGTGCAGGATGGATTTTTCAATGCCACTCCCACAAGATTCTGTTCCATTCCAGCAAAAAAAGAAAAAGAAAAAAAAAAGCCATATCACCCTGTAGCCCCACTGAAGCTAAGCAGGGTGGAGCTGCTGGAAGAGGTGTTAGTGAGGCCAGCAGGGGGTGCTCACCCTGTGGTCTGTGTGGGTCTTAACACCCCAGTGTAGTGAAGGGGGCACTATATTGTAACAAGCACAGTCCTTCGGATGAGTTGTTAAACCAAGGTCCTGACTCTCTGTGGTCATTAAAAATCCCAGGATGTCCTTCAAAAAAAGGATGTAACCCTGGCATCCTGGCCAAATTTGCCCAATGGCCTCTGTCTATCATGGCCTCCTAATCAACCCTGATATACTGACTGCCTTCGTCACTCTGTCTCCTTTCCACCAATAAGCTGGTGTGTGGTGGGCATTCTGGTGCAAAATGGCTGCCGTCGCATCATCCAGGTGGATGCTGCACATTGGTGGTGGTTGAGGAGGTGTAACGCCACACCAGCAGAGGGAGCCCTCACCTGAGTATTGACTGTGCACCACTCCCTCGGCTAATACTTGCATTTCCTGTTTAAGCAGTATTTAGGAAGTGACTGTCAATGTGTTCCTTTCGAAAGGGCTCATCCCTATGCCCTAATCCCTTCAAAGGGTTTACCCTCCAGAGTGAGAGCTTTGAAGGGATGAAGGGTATAGGGGTAAAAAAACCTCTTCTTTTGGAATGCACTTCTGCGTCATCTTAACGAGACAATCAAGGAAGCACTTTTGTTGCACATTTTGTACGCTGGTTAACCCCCCCAAAAAACATGCATTTTGTTTAACGTTAGTTTATTTATGTTAAATATAATGTATATTTTGTCTATGTATTTGAAACATTTGAATGGACTGATAAAGGTAGCTGTTAAGTACTTTCGTTGAAGTACAATATCATTTTGACCATAATAATGTACCAAATCTAACTCGTATAAATATCACAGTAGTATAGAAAAATACTATACATACATTTATAGGTAAAATCAAACTCCGATTGCAAAGGATCATGGGGGCCCGAAGTGTCCATCAGTTGTACCCTTCAAAATCCTTAATTCCAAGGGCTCTTTGAAGTGGCCAGTTTTGAGCACTTCGGTTTGGAACGACCCTTCAATATGGCGGCCATGATTGTTTTCACTACAAAGTGCCCTTCGGAGGGCGATATATCCCGTTTGGAACGCACCGTGTGCATTGCAAAGTATTGCCAGTTCATCTGCCTTACCGAGCGTTTCTATTGTTTCCTGCCTGATTGTCTTGTGTATGATTCTGCCTGATTTCCTGATTTATGTCTGTTGGATTATCCCTTTGCATTGGAAGCCTGATTTGGACTGATGACTGTGTTTGGACCTTTTGCCTGTTTACTCACCTCTGCCTTTTGGATTACCCTTGTGTATGTCATCTGACTGGACTGCTATTGTGGTTTTGATCTATTGCCTGGCTTAATGTTTCTGTCTCTTGAACCTGCTGCCAATAAACACCCGCAAATGGATTCTAACACCACCTCAGCCTCATCGCTATATGAGGATCCACCTTCCATGTAAAGCGCTTTGAATGCTGGGGAAAGTTACTTTTAAAAGTAATGCATTACAATACTGCATTACTCCCTAAAAAAGTAACTAATTGCATCACTTAGTTACTTAGTTAGTTGAAAAGAAATGCGTTACATTAATTTTGCGTTACTTTTTCTCACCTGGGCTGGGCTTATTTCGTTTTTTTTAATAGCACTAAAAAAAGTTTTATTTTTGGCAAATGTAAAGGCCCTTTCACACCAAGTAAAATGAGGCTCAGGCTGAAGGAAATGCATATTAATGCCTGTACAGTAGAGTTCAACACTACTATTTCTAAATCTAATATAAAGTAATTTTTGCATATTAGTATGATTGAATTGGATCATTGAAGGTCTGCAGCAAAGACATTGGTTAATAAAGTGAGATTAAATACATAAAGTATATTTGTGTAATTTATTTAATTTTTACAGGCTTGTATAGAAATCTGAGATAGCATTTCACTGTTTTTATTCTTTTTGAGGAATACTGAATGCTTTAAAAAGCATGTTCACATTTAGTCTAGGACTACAATAAGCATCATGTTCACACAGCGCACAACACCTCTACACTTACGATTTCTCTCAACATGGGGACAGAGCTGTCAGTCAATAAATGTGAAAAAGTAACTTGCATTACTTATTTGAAAAAGTAACTTAGATTTTTTTTGTAAATTGAAAAAGAAATGCGTTACTTTACTACTTAATTGAAAAAAGTAATCTGATTACATAACTCATGTTACTTGTAATGCATTACCCCCAACACTGTATATAAAGGTAACGAATTATTATATTATTACATCAATTTACCATCAACTTTGGGTATATTTTTATGGTTTGCAATATTTTTTTAACCTGATCAAGAAAATAACATGACAACGCCCGTGTCATGATCATGAGTTGGAGTGCCCCGTTTAGCCACCAGAGGGCACTCCAACATGGACATTGTTCACCTTAGACTACATTATCCATAACTCACCTCCTGGACTCATTATCCCATGTCATTGCACTCAGCTGTTTTGTGTTTGTTCATTAGTGTCTGTCTATTTAGTCTCAGTAGTTTCTGTCCTTGGTTGTGGTTTGTTATTTTGTTACGTGCACTTTTGTACCTCTGGCTTTCTGTTTGTGGAGTGTTTCTTGGATTTTGACCCTTGCCTGTTTTCTGGATTACGACTTTGGATTGCCCAATAAATGCTGCAACTGGATCCTAACATCTTGTTTTTGTGTGCCACCGTGACAGCCTGCGATTGAAATTACGAGTCAAAAGCTAGTCAAACTATGTTAAATCACATGAGCACTTCTGGACGTGAACACAAATGGGATGTGAGATAAACAGGACTAAATACTGCGCATGGACTACTTTTATGGTGCTTTAAAGGTGCTTTTTTGGAGCTCACCAACAGCGTCCAGCCTAATTTACTTTCATTGTATGGAAAAGAGCTGCCAGGACATTCTGCTGAGCATCTCTTTTTGTGTTGCATGGAAGAAATAACGTCGAACGGGTTTGCAACAACATGTGGTTGAACAAATTATGTCAGAATTTAATTTTTGAGTGAACTATCCCCAAACTGTAGTTCACACTTTAACCGTTGGAACAGAATGTCTTTGGTCCTCACTGTAATTGAATCCTTCACACAGGCCAGCTTTAAGTAAACAGAGTGAAAGATGTCTTTCCAGGGAAGGCTAGAATTGCAGTACTGAGTGATACCTTTTAAGCTACTTAATTCTTGATGAAAATCGATGCTCGTTGGTGTCAGAGCGGAAAATGGATGAAAAGTGAAACCACTGAAACAGAAAAGGAAAGGATGCTAAAATGATACAAGTATCCATCTAGTTCCATCTACAGATTAATAGCTTCATACTGACCAAGAACTTTTGACTTAGGAAATTCTAACCTTTCACGAAATGTTCTGTCTCTTGCCAAACCATTCCATTGAATATTGCGCTTTTACCGGGTAATTCCAGTTTTTCTTGCCATTTATAACAGCCTTTGCAATTATGCTGTAATGAGCGGTGCAAAAAAGGCATCTAATTTCCCTCCATTAAAATTTCTTTCATTGTGCCCTGACACTAACCCTTTTATAAGAGTGATGTTTCGGAAAAGCGTGCCTTGTTAGTCCCATTTCCACTTATAGATCAGGTTGGTTATTGAACTCTGTTAGATTGTCATCTCCATTAAAGAATCTGTTGTAAGAAAAAGTAGCACTTATACTTTTTGCAAACCCAACACAATATATTTAGAGTTTACCATCATTTGCAATGTATATAAATAGTCAAAGGATACCAGAAAATCTCTCTACAGTCTATTATATAGTTTTATGCAGACATTTTCTTGACATGTCAAACTAATAAAACATCACACCTTAACCACTTCCTGCGGTATTAGCTTCTGCTTTGCAAGTATACATCCTGTGCTTACTGAGTAATCCACTATTTTGTAGAGGGGGGTCAAAATGGCAATTTTCACCTAAGGCCTTGTTTACACTTTGTATTAAGATTCGTTGGATTCGTTTTGGTCGATCCGATCACAAGTGGACGCTAACCAGACGAGATCGGCTGAAGATGAAAAACATACCAAGCACAATGTTCTCTCATAATTCCTGATTTCAAACACACACTCACAGCGTTCGGCATGGTCTTGCATCTGTCAGAGCAGAAACAAAAGCTGATGCTCTCTTTATGTTTTTCCATCGTCTCTGGCCGGGTTCATATGTAAATTTTGCAAGCTTATTTTGTCCATTAGATCAAAAGATCTGAAAAACATTTACCCACCAATAAACCCTCCCCTCAAAGAAATCAGGACAGAAGTGGTTGAAAGAGGACAAAAGAGAATATGGGAATATGTCTGCCTCGTCTTGTGATCCAATTGGCCAAAACACATCTTAATACCTGGTGTAAACAGGGCTTAAATTTTAAAGCCAAATTACAGGGGTGAGATAAGGGTTTTAGAAAGATGGCAGCATCATTATTTCATTTTTACACATAGATAGCTAGGTCTACTAGTAAATGTTGTTGTCTTAAGCAATATTTGTTGCATTATATGCCAATGATGCTTTTCTTGTTTTTGTTTTTATTTTGTTTTTTTCTGCAAAGTGTGTATGCCTTTAACACAAGATGTATTAAAGATATCTTACATGCATATATCCACGACATTTAATATTTGGGCTTTCATCGCTAATCATTAATGTTTGTCTTTCTTCCGAGAAAAAAAAAAAAATGAAAAAAATCAAACATTTTAACAGGAAAGTTTCCAAAATTTGGTTGATTTGAAGGGAAGTGTCCTCTCGAAGTGCTTATTTACAAGTAGGGATGGGAACCGAGAACCGGTTCTCATCCGGAACCGGTAGTGTTTTTTGAAAAGAACCGGAACCGTGCAAGATTTCTAAGTTTCGGTTCCGAAAACGGTTCTGGTGTGATGGGTGGTCGAAGTGCGGGGAGCGTATCCTTTCATAGAGACGTCTCACATCATGAATATTATCAATGAATGCACTGAAAAGCCCTCGCGCGGCGCTACTCATATACGCAAGATTTCAATAGAGAGAGAGAAAGAGACGTGCCCAAACCTGCACGAATAATCTTTAAAAGATCGCGTTCTCGATTTCATCACCCACATGATCGCCCCTGTATATTAAACCTTTGACAAAAGTAAAATCGCGACATTCAAACCTGCGTTCGCGCTGCCATTGATCTGAAGAGAGTTGTAATGTGTAGCCTATATAAACAGCTTCACAAACAATCTTTTGAAAAGCACAGTATCATTATTTCTGTGTGACAAATAGGCCTATTCCAATTATAACAGAAGTATACAAAAGTTTATTATTCAGATAGAAACGCTGATGTTTATGTGTAATAAATAACCTTCTGTTCTGAAAGTGACGATTGTATCGATTGCATTGTTACGCCACTAGGTGGCAACAAATTTACTGTTAAAAATGTGTCTATCAATGAATCATTCTGTCAGAAACAAATCTTTATGAATCCAACTTACAAAAATATTCTGTTTCACCTGTCTGAATCTTACATGTGTGTTCAAGCATCTTATCTAATTTGTGGTAACACTTCATACGGTTCATTTATGAACTAACCATCAGTAATACCTTTGTTACTGTATTTTTTAATCTCTGTTAATGTTAATAAAAATACAGCCGTTCAGAGTTTGTTCATGTTACTTCACAGTGCATTAACTAATGTTAACAAATACAACTCCTGATTTTAATAATGTAAATGTTGAAATTAACATTAACAAAGATTATAAATGCTGTAGAAATGCAGTTCATTATTAGTTCATGTTAATGTAGTTAACTAATGTTAACTAATGAACCTTATTGTAAAGTGTTAGCGAATTTGTTGAGATTAACAGTTTGTTAAATTAATTTTACACAAAAAGGACTGTTTGAGTCGAGTATTGTGCATTTTTCCCTTACTACTATTTTTTAATAGTTGTTTAATTATTTTAATGGAACCGGAACCGGAATCGTTAGGCAGAACCGGAATCGGAACCGGAACCGGAAAATTTCTCACGATTCCCAACCCTATTTACAAGAAATCTAATTTATTTTCTTAATATTTTCTAAATATTCTTTAACATAGAAAAATACCATTATAATTTATTTTAAAAAGAGAATATTTTGTAAAAATCAGAACTTGTAAATAATTATTATTGATGATAAATAATAATAATATTGTTTATTAATAATTATTCACAAGAAATCTAATTTTTGATTTTTACTAAATATTATAAAATAATGATTATTATTATTATTACTGTAAATAATTTAACAAAATATTTCAAAGAATATTTACTAAATAAACTAAATATTTTCATTACAATAATAACATCAATAAGAAATATTATTTAGTTTTCTTGTAAGGTGACACCATAAACCCACCTCTAAAGTCTAGACTAGTCGATAATGTGTGTGGCGTTCCCGGAAAACAAACTAAGAATGTTGATTCAGGAATTATATGTTAACTTATGTAAATCATGTTAAGCAACTAATGTTTTGTGTACAGTTAACCAGTCACAAAATAAACAGTGTGATCACGACATGAGTTCCTTATGTCTGCTTGAATTGATTCAAAGTGACAGTAAAGACATTTACATTGTAACAAATTAAAATATATATACAGTACAGTCCAAAAGTTTGGAACCACTAAGATTTGTAATGTTTTTAAAAGAAGTTTCGTCTGCTCACCAAGCCTACATTTATTTAATTAAAAATACAGTAAAAAACAGTAATATTGTGAAATATTATTACAATTTAAAATAACTGTTTTCTATTTGAATATATTTCACAAAGTAATTTATTCCTGTGATGCAAAGCTGAATTTTCAGCATCATTACTCCAGTCTTCAGTGTCACATGATCCTTCAGAAATCATTCTAATATGCTGATCTGCTGCTCAAGAAACATTTAATGTGTACAATTGTACAAAATATTTGTGTACAATATTTTTTTTCAGGATTATTTGATGAATAGAAAGTTCAAAAGAACAGTGTTTATCTGAAATCTAATCTTTTGTAACATTATAAATGTCTTTACTGCCACTTTTCATTGATTTAATGCATCCTTGCTGAATAAAAGTATTCATTTCTTTAATTTCTTTTCAAAAAAAAAAAAAAAAAAAATTCTTACTGACCCCAAACTTTTGAACGGTAGTGAATAATGCTACAGAAGCTTTGTATTTCAGATAAATGCTGTTCTTTTGAACTTTCTATTCATCAAGGAATCCTGAAAAAAAAAGTACACAACTGTTTTCAACATTGAAAATAATCATAAATGTTTATTGAGCAGCAAATCAGCATATTAGAATGATTTCTGAAGGATCATGTGACACTGAAGACTGGAGTAACGATGCTGAAAATTCAGCTTTGCATCACAGGAATAAATTACTTTGTCAAATATATTTAAATAGTACACAGTTATTTTAAATTGTAATAATATTTCACAATATTACTGTTTTTTTTACTGTATTTTTAATTAAATAAATGTAGCCTTGGTGAGCAGACGAAACTTCTTTTAAAAACATTAAAAATCTTAGTGGTTCCAAACTTTTGGACTGTACTATATATATATATATTATTTTGAACTTTGTGTTCATCAAAGAATCCTGAAAAAAATATCACAGTTACCACAAAAATATTACACAGCACAACTGCTTTCAACATTGATAAAAATGTACTGTATTTTTGATCAAATAAATGCAGCCTTGGTAGTGTATGTCGGTTGCTGGACTGCAAAAAGTTAATTAAGTAATCCAGAGCTGTGTGAAACACAGTTGTGTGAAATATCTTTCGCAACTATCCTGGAAATTTCAAGTGGGGAGAAAAAAAGATTAAGAAAGGGCTGGTCCAACTCTTCATCTCATTTCCAAAGAGTAATTTATTCTTATAGATTTCTTTTGAGAAGTTCTCTAAGGCCATGTGCCTCTATCCTTTGATAGCATTACAGTGATCACAGTGTTACTGTACGTCCATGCGACCGCTTGAATGAGATTGGTCTTCACCGCTGGCACAGTCAATCCGAACAGACCTCTGATAAAATGAAAGCCGAATAGAGGAGCCCTTGCTGGTTGTAAAAGGACCAATTAAGAGAATATGCCTTTAGAAAAACGAAAGGGAGAGAGAGAGAGCGGGAGAGAGATGGGCTCTTTTTTCATCTTTAATTCATTAATTTGAGGCATGTGGCAGCTTCAGAGCATGTACCCTTTCAAGCTCTCACCAATTATAGATCCCTTCGCTGTCTGCCTTTCTAGAGGTAAATGTGAGAAGGGAAAGAGGGACTTATCTGTGTTTTCCCTCTGTGAGTCTACTTGCTATGCTAACGTGCTATGCTACAAAAACATGTCTATAAAGCCACCATTACCCTCTGACATTGTGGTCCATGGAGCACATCACAGGGTCCACAGAGTGCCTAGTAACATTTATGGACCTGGCATTGACCTTAACTGATGCAAAACAAGGAGCCTTGAGCGTTTCTTGAAGTATTAGCACATCGAAGCTTGAGCAGTGAAGTGGGTGGATACACGCATTCGACCAGTCGAACTGTGAAAAAAAAGAGTGAGCTGAGAGATGCAGCACAAATACGCATGACACATATAAGACTCCTTTAGAAAAATGATTTTTGTGTATATGTGTTCCATGATGGTTGAGATGGAACATGCTAATGCTACAAAGCAGCGATTCCCAAATGGGTGCTTGGAAAGATTGTTATTTTGCTTCGTTAAACCTATAAAACAGAAACAAAAGTCTAAATGAAATGTAAGTTGCCTACACTGTATAAAATGAATCATCGGTCTTGTAATTTTCATAAAAAAAAATTAAGGTGATAATTAAAAATAGTGTGTATATTTTATTAATAAAAATGTGGTTCAGTGTTATATAGAAAATATTGAGAACATTTCACTAATAAAACCAAGAGATACATTTTGCTAATTTTTTTTTTAACGAAACACAGTTTTGAGGCTTGAATTGAGGAACTGATTAAGCTAATAAAATTAAGGAAAGAAGGCTACCTATTTATTTTAAGAGAATTAGCTCAATTATGCGGTTTTATTTAGAGACACCATTGTTAGTTCCCAGCATGTTTTGCATATGGCTGGAAATGGAGAGTAAATATTGAAATTAAGTGTTATTTTATGTGTTTTTGAGTGAAGGGAAATATCTGTTGATATTTAATGTTCAGTTATGTTTGACATTCGAAAGAGTTTGTGTTATGTTGAAGTTTTGATCATTACCATTGTGCAGAAGAATAGAGGTTATAGTTAGGTTGTGAATAACTGCATGTACTAATACTTTGAAGCATGTTGCTTTGTTCAATGAGTAATAACTTTGCTATTGCCAGTACTTGTGTTGTGCTAGTAGAATACAGTCTTTTTATTGTCAAACATAACTCAAAGTCAAATATAAAGAGGTAATTTCCATTCACTCTAAATCAAACACTTTTGAGAGTCTACTTAAAATAAAAAAGCACATTTCACTAAAAATATTAAATTAATTGTGCCATAGACTAAATAATTTAAGAGATTTAATTGATTTATTCAGGTAGATTCTATTAAAGAATCAAACCTTAAAATCTACTCAAAAATATCATGTGTAAAATTGTTACCATCTTTTTTAAAGTAAATACCACATACCATTTTTTTTTTCTTTCTTTCGTTCTTTCTTTCTTTTTTTTTTACAGTGTACATCCTATTTGCTTTCATAATGCAAGTTCCTGGTCTTATTGTAAATTATTATTTTTCTTTTTTGTAATTTAATTTTGTACTGACAAATACACATTTATTTTACATTATGTCACGGGTGTTTTGGTTTTGTTTTCACGGTTATGATTTCATGTCTTTTATTTTGTAGTTGATTCTTGTTGCTTGTTTATGTCTTGCTTCCCTTTATCCTCTTGTTCTCCCTTAGTCCATGTGTCATTTTCTGATAGGTTGTTTCTTGGTCATGTGGTTTTCAGTCATGTTCTGTCATTGGTTCTTATGTTCCTTGTGTCACTTCCCCATTGGTTGTCTCAGTCATGTGTTCATTCAGTTCTTGTATTTATAGCCCTCATGTTCCATTGTTATCTATAGCTTTGTTTATTGTAACCCGCTGTTTGGTGTGTGTTAGTGTTTCAAGTCAAGTCAAGTCAAGTCAAGTCAAGTCAAGTCAAGTCAAGTCAAGTCAAGTCAAGTCAAGTCAAGTCAAGTCAAGTCATTGTTTTTGTTCGTATTTTGGATCATCATTAAATACTGCACTTGGGTTCTATCTACACTCGCCTTCAGTGGACTCCTCCGTTACACATTAGTTTAATTTTGACCTAAAGGAATAGTTCACCCAAAAATGATTTACTCACCCTCAAGCCATCCTAGGTGTATATGACTATCTTCTTTCAGATAAAGACAGAGATGTATTTAAAAATATCCTGGCTCTTCCAAGCTTTATAATGGGGGATTTTGAAGCCCAAAAAATTCATCCATCCATTATAAAAAATAATCCATGTGGCTCCAGAGGGTTAATAAAGGCCTTTTGAAGCAACGTGATGCATTTTTGTAAGAAAAATATCCATATCTAAAACTTTATAAATTCAAATAACCAGCTTCCAGTGGACCATCTTAAGCATACTGCGCAGGTGGACTTGCGCCAAACGAGTAACGCCTGATGTTATGTATGACGCAGGATGTAGGAGTAGCCTAAGTTCAGACATCTGCAGGAAGCTAGTTATTATAGTTAATAAAGTTTTAAATAATTTTTTGCTTCAGAAGGACTTTAATTAACCCCCTGGAGCCGTATGGATTACTTTAATGATGGATGGATGGATGGATGGATGGATGGATGGATGGATGGATGGATTTTTTGGATTCAAAATGTGGCCCCCCTTTACAACTATTATAAAGCTTGGAGGACTAAGGATATTTCTAAATATATCTTCGATTGTGTTCGTCTGAAAGAAGATAGTCATATACACTTAGGATGGCTTGAGGGTGAGTAAATCATGGGATTTTCATTTTTGTGTGAACTATCCCTTTAAGGCCATTCACATCTATTCAGTTCAGTCATGAAACTATGGTGCAGTCTAATAGGTCCTTTACATGCAATCAAATCATTACCGCATGGCTGACTGGCCTCTGCTGATGCTGCAGCCAATGGGATTGCTTGCTCAACATTTAAATAGTCTGGTTCAGAGTTTGCTGTAAGCTAGTCCTGCAGCGTGCTATCAGAGTTCCTCTGAAACCCTCCACTACCCCAGCTCCACCTGCCTAGATCTGCAACAGGATTTATGTATGTCTATTTATACTGCAGCAGCAGCATATCTTACATGCTCACAGCAGCATGTCTGTGTATCTGTTAGCAGTAGCAAGTTCATACTTGCTTTGCAGTAGCAATAATCAACATCAACGGTGTAGTAAATCTAGCCTGCCAAATACATTAATATTACCATATTCAATAACATGCTAAAACTATTTCAAGCATTTTGAACCAATAATCATTCTAACTGAGAAGAGGGAAGTCAACAACACTGCTATAATGATAACGGCACACAGGAATGATATCAGAACGAATTTTCCCAAATGATAAACGATAAAACATTGAGCATTTAAAGGTGCCATCGAATGGAAAATTGAATTTACCTTTGCATAGTTGAATAACAAGAGTTCAGTACATGGAAATGACATACAGTGAGTCTCAAACTCCATTGTTTCCTCCTTCTTATGTAAATCTCATTTGTTTAAAAGACCTCCGAAGAACAGGCGAATCTCAACATAACACCGACTGTTACGTAACAGTCGGGATCATTAATATGTACGCCCCCAATATTTGCATATGCCAGCTCATGTTCAAGGCATTAAACAAGCCAGTATTAATGTCTGGATCTGTGCACAGCTGAATCAACAGACTTTATGCAGGCAAGCAAGCAAGGACATCTATGAAAAATGGCAGATGGAGCAATAATAACTGACATGATCCATGATAACATGATATTTTTAGTGATATTTGTAAATTGTCTTTCTAAATGTTTCGTTAGCATGTTGCTAATGTACTGTTAAATGTGGTTAAAGTTACCATCGTTTATTACTGTATTCACGGAGACAAGAGAGCCGTCGCTATTTTCATTTTTAAACACTTGCAGTCTGTATAATTCATAAACACAACTTCATTCTTTATAAATCTCTCCAACAGTTTAGCATTAGCCGTTAGCCACAGAGCACAGCCTCAAATTCATTCAGAATCAAATGTAAACATCCAAATAAATACTATACTCACATGATCCGAAGCATGCATGACGAACATTTTGTAAAGATCCATTTGAGGGTTATATTAGCTGTGTGAACTTTGTTTATGCACTGTTTTATAGTCGAGAGCTCGGGGGCAAGGAGCATGAGATTTAAAGGGGCCGCACGCTGAATCGGTGCATAGTTAATGATGCCCCAAAATTGGCAGTTAAAAAAATTAATTAAAAAAAATCTATGGGGTATTTTGAGCTGAAACTTCACAGACACATTCAGGGGACACCTTAGACTTATATTACATCTTGTGGAAGAACGTTCTAGGGCACCTTTAAAGCATCAGACAACAATAAACAGAAACACCTGTTAATGTTGACGCTAATATAGGCTAGTTATCGTTCATGGTGTGAACAGGCCTTTAGTCAAAATCAAATTTAAATTGACCCTATTTATCTTTATTAATGCAAGTTCCTGGTCTTAGCTACAATTATTTTTGTTTTCTTTGTTATTCTACAGAGAGAAAAAAAATGATTTTTGTAATTTCATTTTGCACTAACAAATATAAATCTATTTTACATCAATTTAATATTAATTTATAAATAATATTTTTTAAAGTGATATTTAATTATGTGCAGTATAATACCAGTTAAAAGGAACACATTTATGGTTTGTTGTCAATAATTGGTACTTAAAGCTGTGGAGGTAGGCTACATCAGAGAAAAACGGTTGGGAGACAGACTGATACAGGGTATCCGTTATTAGTCTCTATATTAGTGACACTGCCGCTCAGGGAACGTCTAAGAATACAGCATGGAGGTGTTAAATGATCTGTCACTCACGACAATCTCTCCAACAAAACTTATCACCAAGCAGAGTATGTGCAGTTGCGTGATTTTGCCTAAAGGAAAGATGGATTATCTGTGTTATCTCTCTCTCCAAGATCAAGAACGCTTCCACACCAAATAAACACATCAGCAAGAATTGTGTTAGGGGCTGTTCACACAACACCATTTTCAACTAAAAACGGAAAACTTTTTATGGTTTTTGGCCGTTCATTTACATGACAACGGTGTTTTGGGGGCCTGAAAATGCAAACTTTTGAAAACGATACCGTTATCATCTCCGTGTAAACTACAAAAATCTGGATCTGTGAAAACGGTGATGGCATGCACATGCGTATTACGTGTTTAGTCTATAGGCATGCGCATTTGGCGCGAGTGCTCTGTAAAAGATTGCATATGTGCGCAGTCTCACTAGACTTTGAACGTGCGAAATTTCATCGGATGCTGCAACGGTCGAGATATGAAGTTACTGTCTACTGCATCTTTTTTTTATTCCTAACATGAATTGAACATATAATACATTCAAAACGTAAAAATATACAACCTACTTGACTTTACTGCAAATATAACATTCTTTTAATTCAGCCAAGAGGTCATGCTGATCTTCTATTGGTTCGCACCTTTCTTTACAAAGTGACATCGCCAACTACTGGCCAAGCAGCATAATACATCGTTTTTAATTGTTTTTGCGGATCCGTGTGAATGAGGATTGTTTTGACAGTGTTGTCATCTATACAAATAAAGAAAAATCTTTTCTGTTTTTTACATTGTTGTCGTGTAAATACATCCTTAAACACAGTGTATTTATAACAGTCTATTCACATGGAAACTGTTCAATTTAGAACATTCATTAAAGGATTAGTTCACTCAAAAATCAAAATAATGTCATTTATTACTCACCCTCATGTTGTTCCACACCTGTAAGACCTTCGTTCATCTTCGGAACACAAATTAAGATATTTTTGATAAAATCTGATGTCTCAGTGAGGTCTGCATCAATAACACTCAATAACACTCCCTTTTTCAATGCCCAGAAAGCTACTAAAAACATATTTAAAACAGTTCATGTGACTACAGTGGTTCAAGCTTAATATTATAAAGAGACTAAAATACTTTTTGTGCACCAAAAATTACAAAATAGCGACTTTATTCCACAATATCTAGTGATGGGCGATTTCAAAACACTGCTTCATAAAGCTTCAAAGATTTATGAATCTTTTGTTTCAAATCAGTTCAGAGCACCAAAATCACATGATTTCAGTGAACGAGGCTTAATTACATCATAAGTGTTTTGAAACTTCAATAGTTTACGTGACTTTTGTAGTTTGATACGCACTCTGAACCACTGAATTGAAACAAATGATTCGTAACGCTTCGAAGCTTCATGAAGCAGTGTTTTGAAATCGCCCATCCAAGGTATTGTTAAATAAAGTCGCTATTTTGTTACTTTTGTCACACAAAAAGTATTCTCGTCGCTTTATAATATTAAGCTTGAACCACTGTAGTCACATGAACTGTTTTAAATATGTTTTTAGTAGCTTTCTGGGCATTGAAAAAGGGAGTGTTATTGCTGGCGATGCAGGCCTCACTGAGCATTCGGATTTTATCAAAAATATCTTAATTTGTGTTCTGAAGATGAACGAAGGTCTTACAGGTGTAGAACGACATGGGGGTGAGCAATTATGACATAATTTTTATTTTTGGGTGAACTAACCCTTTAATGTGTTGCCCTCGCAACTGCTCGAAAATTGCACAAATCTAATTCCACTTAATATACCTTGTTTTCAGCCATTCATTTTCTGTAGAAAACACATCAAAATAACTTTACATAAATCGGTAACAGTACAAATGGAGTGTAGTCAGGGCGGGATTTCTCTCCCCGGTGAGCGGAAGATTGAAAACCCGACGTGGAGCTGCTGTGAAGTGATTACAACGCTTTGAACAGGAATTTCCGTTCCTCGTGCATGCTCATGCGACCAAAGCAAGAAGCATTATGTGGATTTTAGCAGTATTGTTTTAGCAGTTTCCACACAGAACACAGCTGGTAAATGTGCTATGTTGCTTGGGCAGTGTCCCAGATTACCTGGCAAATGGCGAAGGCAAACAGTGTTTTATTGCCATGGAAATGAAACTACACTAAGGGAAAGGCATCTTTTATCAAAAGATATTAAGACCTTATTTGTGTGTGTGTGTGGCCTATAGTTTTATATACCTATTTAACTAGTTTTAGACCTTAGTTATTCACAGCATTGTTTCTCATAGCTAATTGCTTAAAGTGTCTTGGCATGTTATGTGTTATATGAGACATAAATTACTGTATGTACATAAATGTAAATACAATAAAAAGGTATAAATAATTAAATAATACAAAAACAGACACAAATGATGTTTTATCATTACTGATATCATTATCTTCCCAGTCGATTAATTCGCCATGTTTATAAAGTGATGATAACGTGCTGATGGGAAGTAATGAAGCATGTGAACCCATAAGCATGGCTGTGGTTTCCCTCTTTTTGTTGTGATAATCCTTGTGGTTTTGAGAAGATGTACAGAAGGTAATTGCTAAATCAATAAACCCAAATTTAGGCCATGGAGTTTATTTCATTTTATTTCATTCAACATAGCAAGCTAAATAAAAATTAAAAAATTAAAAAATAAACTCAGTTTGCCAGAAAAACACTTAGTGAGATGAAAAAGAGCTAATAGCTGTGTTGCCTGCATGCTTGGTGTGTTATTTCTTTGTAGATTGCACGTGGCAAGGGTGCAGCAGGGGTCAATGCCGCAAGCAGGTATTACAATGTGCTTTTAACTGGACTTCAGAGTGCCCAACAGCTGGGTTTATAGCGCACCACTAGTCCTAGCGATAGTCCTAGCGACAAAGAGCCCTTTGACTACCTCAGACTGGAACAAGGCTTAAAGCCAATGTTTATGTGGCATACTATATGCACAATTTACACAGCAATGACCAAAATGATATGAGCCAGAAAAAAGGACCATATACAGTAGGTGTACCCTGGGGACGTGCATCGGAACATGTGGAGAGAATGGATCCCACCCGCTGTATGCTCCCGCCAAAGGCTGAGTGTGGCTATTTAAATGTCTCCTGTTCGTGCCAAACAGGAATAACTAATTGTATTTTTAAAATGCAAAGCAATTCCACTAAGGGAATTCTGAAGAACTGCGTGAAACAGGATTTTGTGTGTCTGTTCCCAGAGGAGGCCAATACATCAGCATGCCAAACATGCTTTACTCCGACTCACATGACACAAAGAAACAAAAAACAAAAACGAATTCGATAAATAAATAAATAAAAACTTTCTTGGCAGTCATACATTATAAAACGCTCACTTAAATTAATGGTTAGTAAACTGGCAGCTGTTGTTTTCAAGATTTCACTGTGATATCAGATGAAAATTGTGTTGTCATGCAGAGACTTCAGGGAACATTCTTTATTGTACTGTATTTACCATAAATTATAAAGTGAAACTATACACTAAAAAAGCTTTAACAATATTTTACTGTAATGCTGTATTTTTTACAGTAAAAATTACATGTAGAGTCGTTAAGTAGAATTTATAGCCCTATACTATTACACAAAATAATATAATTTGTAAGTTTATTATTAAATATAAAATTTTTTATTAAGATAATATTATCTATAGTACGTATTGGCCCAGTTTCACAGACAAGGCTTAGCCTAAGCCAGGATTAGACCTTAGTTCAATTAGGATATTTAAGTAGCTTTTATAAATGTACACTAGATAAATACATTACTGTGCTCATCTTGAGACAAAACAATGGCACTGACATATATTTTAAGATAGTGGAAGTTGCTTTCAGTTAAAACAGCTCAAACATGCATTTTAGTCTGGGACTAGCTTAAAGGGATAGTTCACCCAAAAATGAAAATTTGATGTTTATCTGCTTACCCCCAGTGCATCCAAGATGTAGGTGACTTTTTTTCTTCAGTCGAACGCAAATTATGATTTTTAACTGCAACCGCTGCCGTCTGTCAGTCAAATAATAGCAGTAGATGGGAACTTCAACTATAACAGTAAATAAAAGTTGCTTAGACAAATCAAAATTAAAACCTGCGGCTCGTGACGACACATTAATGTCCTAAGACACGAAACGATCGGTTTGTGCGAGAAACCGAACGTTATTTATATAATTTTTACCTCTAATACACCACTATGTCCAACTTCGTTCAGCTTCCTGTTAGTGAGGTCAAAAAACGCGTTCTGAAGTCGGAAGTGATGTCTCGCCCATATACTTCAATGAGTGCGAGACATCTCTTCCGTTGTCAGAGCGCGATCAGACCTCACTAGCCGGAAGCTGAACGAAGTTGGACATAGTGGTGTATTAGAGGTAAAAAATGATATAAATACTGTGCGGTTTCTCGCACAAACCGATCGTTTCGTGTCTTAGGACATCAATGTGCCGTCACGAGCCGCAGGGTTTAATTTGGATTTGTCTATGGAAGTTTTTTCGACTCTTATTGTTCAAGTTCCCAATCACTGCTATTATTTGACTGACAGACGGCAGCGGTTGCAGTTAAAAATCATAATTTGCGTTCGACTGAAGAAAAAAAGTCATCTACATCTTGGATGCCCTGGGGGTAAGCAGATAAACATCAAATTTTCATTTTTGGGTGAACTATCCCTATAAGCCTTGTTTGTGAAACCGGGGATAATGATGTAATTTATTATATATACGTTATTCAAAAATATGTATTTCAATCAAGACAACTCTTGGAGTAGTTTTAACATGTAATTGAATATGGCGATGTTAATGTATTTGGTCTTGACGGATTGAAGCAGCAGCAGCATGAGTAGCAGATCTAGAGCAAGTATGGACTTGCTATTGCTAATACAGAGACACGCTGCTGTGAGCATGTAAGATATGCTGCTGCTGCATAAATAGACATACATAAATCCTGTTGCAGATCTAGGCAGGTGGAGCTGGGGAGGTGGAGGGTTTCAGAGGAACTATGATAGCGCGCTGCAGGACTAGCTTACAGCAAACACTGAAGCAGACTATTTAAATGTTGAACAAGCAATCTCATTGGCTGCAGGGTCAGCAGAGGCTGATCATCTTGTGCCATGCGGTAATGATGTAAAGGACCAATCAGCGTGCACCATCTAGAGTTGAATGGGGTTTTTTTTGTTTTGTTTTTTTGTGGAGTAATTATGGCCGCTTAAACTTGCGCACAATATAAGATTTACACAACATTTCTTTTCTGAGCCAAGTCACTTATTTTAACATTGGAAAGCATTAACGAACCTATAAAGGGACTCAAAAAAGCACAGAACAAGTACAATATGTACTACAGGCTAAATACTTCTGAATCTGCTTTTAATAGCTCTCGCATTGCTTTGGGTGTTTGTGACTTTAGATGAGCAACTGTTTAGTCCTAATAACATTCCGGTCCCAAATGAACCTGCCTCATGAGATGCTTTATGAGGTCCTTATACGGCAGTACTTTGCAATGCTCCATTAGTGCTTAGTATAAACTGTACACACTGTCACACAATACAACAGCTCCCTGGAAGCTGGTATTCTATGAGGAAGCTCATTAAGCTAGACGAGGAAAACCTAATGGAAATAACAGCTAATCTCTCTCAAAGCTTGGTTTGAGGTCCATTCCACAAAATGCAGCTGGCTCCTCTTTCTCACTTTGCTCCCTGACGATCTAGCTTATCTAACTTGAGAAATACGTGAGGATGCGCTCCATAGGAGGTATTTTCCCGATTAAGTTATTAAAGACCCGACTGCTCTGGGTTCAGGCAAAATAGGAGTGTGAAAACCCTCCTCCAAGCAAACAGGATGGAAAATCGCATGGATTTTTTCTTCAGGCTCCTAATTTAGTTTCTAGAGAATTCCACAGTGATCCTGAACTTCAAAGTCATTGGAATTTGATTAATTTTTTACTTTGAGGGCCGCTACTAATCTGCATCAAGATCTACTTTTAGATTCAAGCCGCAGCAGGCCTGTCAGAATTTTGCGCTTATTGAATAAAATGGTGGAGTACAAGTACAGTATGTTTGATATTAATAATACAACCTTTGGTTTGATAACATTTATTCAATTAAAAATCAATGTTATCTACTCAAAAATATGTTGAAAGTGAAAAGGTTTCCACATTTAATAATTATATTAAATATTTTTAAATTAAAAAGCTCTCTCTTGTATGGCTTTTGACTGATGATATCAAGAAATTGTGAAAAGTTGAGCTGCCTGACCTTGTTCAAATCATATTCCTCTTCATATATATATATAAATAACTGGGGATATATACAAAATGGGGGGAAATGGATTTTAGGCAAAATGTATTTGGTTGTTTTAAAGGAATGTGGTTTAATTTTAATGATATATATATATATATATATATATATATATATATATATATATATATATATATATGCACAAATCATTGCATAACCCTAACCCACACAATGTCAAAACTGGTCTAGCTGAGTAACATTGTATTGAGGCCTTGTATTTGGTTTGCAGTAGGTCTTGTGGCATCAGCTCTTTCTTGTGCTTGTTACCACATCAAACCAACGGCTATATGTGATGCGACACTTCCCATGCTGCCCGTGCTCCAATTTGCATGCTAAAGTCTGAGCGTCTTCTTTCATCTCTGCTCTTGATGTTGAAAGCGCAAATGCTGGGAAAGAGTAAACAAAGGACGAGTGAGGTCCGGTCACAACAGCTCAGACCGAGTGGAATATGAAACGCTCAACATGTTGGAGGTCTCTGCTGATGACAAGTTTGTGTCAGATGTCATGATGTTTTGTGTCCGCTGAAGATGCTTACGTACAAACGTACGCTCACAAACTTGTGGTAGATAAGCAATGAATAGATAAGCATTTGCATTATGTACTGGGAAAAAATGAGGTCAGTGTGAAGTGTACAGTACCTCAACATTTTCGAAGATTATTGTTCATGGACGTTTGCAAACCAGCATCACAACTTTTTGCAAAGGTAATTGTAGACTTGGCTGAAATGCAAAAGAATAGGCACACTGCCATTTCTGCCAGCAAAGAAGTTTAATAAATTGCAACATTTCAACCACAAGTGGTCTTCATCAGGCAAAGAAATCAACAAATAGCAAGAACTTTTATATCAATGTGATGAATATGAAAACATTGCAATTTCCTAAACTTCTTTGGAGCATAAATAGCAGCGTGCTGGTTCTTTTGCATTTCAGCTAAGTTTTCTTTTGATCAAGCACCTATTTAAAGTGATGTTCGGATATGCGCATCCTACTTTGAATTTAAAGGATTAGTTCACTTTCAAATTAAAATTTCCTGATAATTTACTCACCCCTATGTTATCCAAGATGTTCATGTCTTTCTTTCTTTCTTCAGTCGAAAAGAAATTAAGGTTTTTGATGAAAACATTCCAGGATTTTTCTCCTTATAGTGGACTTCAATGGCCTCCAAATGGTTGAAGGTCAAAATTACAGTTTCATTGCAGCTTCAAAGCATTCTACGCAATCCCAGACAAGGAATAAGGGTCTTATCTAGAGAAACCATCGCTCATTTTCTAAAATTTTTTTTTTTAAATTATATACGTTTTAACCATAAATGCTCATCTTGAACTAGCTCTCTTCTTCTTCTTCTGTATTAGAATTCCAGCAGTGTAGACACTGCTAATTGTATTACTGCCCTCCACAGGCCAAAGTTTGAACTAATTGTTATATACTTGCACTAGCATATTGTATATGACAATTTAGTTCAAATTTTGACCTGAGGAGGGCAGTGAGTAAATTATCAGGAAATTTTAGTTTTAAAGTAAACAAATCCTTTAATTGTAGACTTAGCACAACTAAAGTTTATTGCTGATAAAATCAAATTCAATTGCATTTTACATTTTCTAAAAATATATTTGTTGCATTTATAGAGAATAGTTAGCTTTGGAATTCTTTTTTTCCCTCAATAAGGGAAGAATTTTCGAGAGGGACATTATTCATAACGTGGCAGCAAATTAGTTTTATGGACCATTTCATCTATCTCCATTGTAAAAAGTGAATTTGTGCTGCTGTTACCTTAAACCTTTTCTACCTGATATGACCATTAAAAATACACTGATGAGCCAAAATATTATGACCAGTCACAGGTAAAGCAAATATCATTGACCATCTCCTAACAAGGCCACATATCAAGGTCTGGGTAGATCGTAATCAACATGCTGGACGCAGGAGAAATAAGGCAGGAATAAAGATCTGAGCAACTTTGACAATGGCCAAATTGTTATGGCAAGGCGACTGGGTCAGAGTATCTCTGAAATGGCACGGCTTGTGTGTTGCTCCCGGTCGGCAGTGGTGAGAATTTATCAACAGTGGTCCAAGAAGGGACAAAGCACAAACCAGCGACAGGGTGCTTTCAACTTGAGCGGCTCATTTTCAGAGCACTGTCATGCGCAAGACTGCTAATAGCTACATCTACACTAATCCAGATACATTTGCAGCAAAACATGCATTTTAAACCATACTGTACATGAAAATGGTGATTGAGTGCAACATGGACGCAACAGTAAGTGGGGACATATTTGCATGATCATGCCAGAAAAATAGCGTCAGAACTTTGGGATGCGGTCTCTCAGTATCATCTCAGTGAGCTTTTATTATGTGTGTGTGTTCTACATTTTTTGAACTTATTTGACCATGACTGCACTGACCACAATCATCCTGTTTCCTGCAAAGGTTAATTATCAGAAATATCAGTTCGCTAGCACCTACGTCAACCTTTTCTGACCTTCAGCAGTCTATTATGAGTGTTTTTAATGGTTCTGTTTCTCAGAAATGTCTATAATCTGATTTATTTGCTGTAAAAGCCTAGTGAGCTGCCTATGAGGCGGCAGTATTGCCAGATACAGAGTGTCTATTTACACTAAGTGCAAATAGCATCCCTTGTTGGCAAATGCTACTTACACTAGCTCCGCCCACCAATGTCTGGTTGGACCACTCAAGCTAGAAAAGAAAATTGACTTTGATGTCTTCAGTGGTGTAGCGGTAGCGAGTAAGGCTCGCAAATCTGGCTTTTAACGCGATCGACACGGGTTTGAATCCGCCTTTTGCCGAGCTCGCATTTATTTTCAATAAAAATTAAAATAATGTTTTATTATTTATTAATAAAGTGGAAATAAACTGCGAGCGAGTGTTTAATAATATTAAAATTGTTTATTGGGTAGGGTTAGGGGATTGTGTGGAGGGTTTTTATCGTCCCAGTAAGGCAGCATCCATTTAATAATTTTAATAAATATAATCATTTACACTCTATGATATTATTGCATCCTGTTAATGTACAAAAATGCTGAGATGCAAATAGTATCTGCCAATATAAAGTATAGATACAAGGTGTAAATAAAATCTATTGCTATTTTCACCTAGTGTAAATAGTATAGCGCTAAGAAAATGCTGCTATTGTCACTGAGTGTAAATAGAATATAGTGTTATTTTCACTTAGTGTAAATAGCCGCTGCCTTTAAAGGTTCCCTAAAATTGAAAATTGAATTTACTTCGGCATTGTTAAATAATTAGAGTTCTGTACATGGAAATGACATACAGTGAGTCTCAAACACCATTGTTTCCTCCTTCTTATGTAAATTTGATTTTTGCAAAAGACCTCTGAAGAACAGGTGAATCTCAACATAACACCGATGGTGAAACAAAAGTCAAGATCATTAATATGTAAGCCCCCAACTTTTGCATATGCCAGCCCATGTTCAAGGCATTAGACAAGCCAGTATTAACGTCTGGAGCTGCACAGCCGAATCAACAGACTTTATGCAGGTAAGCAAGCAAGGACAATGGCGAAAAATGGCAGATGGAGCAATAATAACTGACATGATCCATGATATCATGATATTTTTAGTGATATTTGTAAATTGTCTTTATAAATGTTTCGTTAGCATGTACTGTTAAATGTGGTTAAAGTTACCATTGTTTCTTACTGTATTCACGGAGACCAAAGCCATGTTATTTTCATTTTTAAACACTTGCAGTCTGTATAATTCATAAACAACTTCATTCTTTATAAATCTCTCCAACAGTGTGTAATGTTAGCTTTAGCCACGGCGCAGTATCAAACTCATTCAGAATCAAATGTAAACATCCAAATAAATACCATACTTACATCATCCGATATGCTGCATGACGAACACTTTGTAAAGATCCATTTTGAGGGTTATATTAGCTGTGTGAACTTTGTTTATGCAATGTATTATAGAGTTGCGAGCTTGGGGGCAGGGGGCGGGGAGCGGGGAGCGCGAGCATTTAAAGGGGACACGTACAGAATCGGCGCATTTCTAATTATGCCCCAAAATAGGCAGTTAAAAAATTGAATAATAAAAAATGTATGGGGTATTTTGAGCTGAAACTTCACAGACACATTCAGGGGACACCTTAGACTTATATTACATCTTGTGAAAAAGGGTTCTAGGGCACCTTTAATATATCACAGCCATACACCAACCACGAGGATGTACCAAAAGGATGTATTCGTCATAAAGGCAATCCCAGAATGCATTGCAATCAGGTGAGAGAAATGTCATGCCAATTATTAATAGAATGTCAGTGTTAATTATAAATTTACTCAATGTGGCCCCCCAGTAAATTATGTCGATTTTTTAGGCCGGCCCAGAAGTTAGCATCACCCATGTTCCTTTGACAAAAAACAAACAGGATTTTTTCCATTTGCTTTTAGATTATTGCAGAAAATCAGCTTTTTGACCGACAAAAGTTTATGATTCTTACTTGTTCTATTCATCATGATAATCAACACAAATGAACACAACGTTTATGAATTTTGAAGCCTAAATACAATTGCCAGAAGTAAAATGCTAAACAAACTACACCACACTTGTATGACTTAATAAGCTTCCAACAACTCTTTCCTTCTTAATTAAAAACAAAACAAAAAAACATTTTCCCTGAAAGTTTGAGTTAAGATAGTTTGCAAGAGCGCGATTATAAACACAATGAGGCTCTGAAAGCAGACTAGTGAGTAGATGATTTAACCACCATGATGATCCTCTGTAGTCCAATTTAGCTACTTGCTAGCAACCACCTTTTACAAGACAAGTAAAAGCTTTAAAAAAAATCATAATGGAGCATTACATATCATATCTTTAGCTTGTGTTCACTACAAACTTTATTTCAGGCATTTAACCAAAAACCCATTTAAAAAACCCCCCAAAAAAACACTGTATTTGGGACAATGAAACCATAAGTGCTAAAATGCTAACTCATTTCTGGGTTTTGACCTTCATCCCTGCAGCACTCCGAAGTAGCGATAAAATAATAGCTTAACAACAACATGTTAACGTCAAACTCAACAATGGGTTCAGAATTGGTCAAGCTCTACTCCCACTGAAAGCTTTACCTATCACGGTGAGAGCTGTTAAAACGTTTTCAAGAAATTTTGCATGCTTGGGAGTGATGTGTCCATCCTTTGAACCCTATAAAAGCTTTCATTTCTAAAGGTCTTTTGAAGTAGGTTTATTTTAGAACAGTAGCTTAACTTAGCACAGCTATGCCAAGGTCATGGGTTCAATTCCAGGGAACACACATGGAAACAGAAATGTGACCTTGAATGCCAAGTATCTGCCATGGAACAAATATGATGTGTAAATATAGATACAATTTAATAGCAACACACCAGTGGTAGATTTTTTTAAGCGCTTCTGTTTGGAAAGACGCTACAACTATAGCTACCACGATTGTCATTCCTTCCAAGTGTGCTTCATAGAAATTTATGCCATTTGAAACTCACCATGTGAGTCGCGTCTCCCATGCAGAGTGCTATTTGTGTGGCATTTCAGAGGACGTGCAAGTTATTATATTTTGATTACACATTACAAACACATGCAACAGATAATTGTTCACAATAGTGCACGCGTTAAGAAAGTCAATTTTCATTTAATCTAGGATGCTGCCTTAAAAAGTAGCTGTTTATGTAGGCAGTGAGGCAGCTCATTAGGTTTGGAACAGAGCTGGAGAACACAAGCGAATGGAAAGAAATACGAAACTAGGACAATACACTGTGTGCTAAGGAATGCCTTATTACTCAAAATAAAAGTTCAATACCTCAGGTTTTGTTTAATGTTTAGAACATCTTAGTGCTGCTTTTTAGGTATAAGCAAACCATCTTTCTGTGATTCAAAGTAATGCTTTTTTTTTTGCCTTTTGGTACTTAATTTTAGGAAATAAATATCACATTATTAACTTGCGGGCTTCTGATCAATCAGTTTGTGGGAAAATCAGTCTGTTCAGAATCACCTCTTTCTGACTAATATGCTTACGCTGGTCAGGTACCTGAGCTAATGGCTCCCAAAGTACTTCTGTCAACGAGAAAGCTTCTATTAATTATTCAGTCTCACTATGGCTCTGAAACCACAGTGATACCTTACGTGGTATTCACAACAGTCTGCAGCCAGTGCTGACACAGGGCAAGTCAGCTTTTAGTGTATTTCCCCCTGGATTGGATAATTAGAAAACGGTGAAATTAGACACCTTAGAAAATGTGAAATGTGTTGTAGGCTGGTAGACAATGGAGGAGAACTCATCTCATTTCAGATGATGGGATTGGGGAGCAGTTATCACGCAGAACAGTTGGAGCAAGTTGTTCCAATTTTTAACCGTTTATTAATTATTATTTCTTTTAGTCAAAAATGATTTTATATTTTGTACCATTTACATGCTTCATGGTTTCAATTTTGCTAGTGTATATCAGAATCCCATTGTGAAAGCTTACCCTGTATTTCAATATGCCCTGCTGTTGGGGTATGTTGTCACAATAAGCCAACGTGTGTTCAATGAACTGAACATTGGTACTGAGAATTAAGAGTACCTCCTTTATACCTCTACTGCCATGGAAAACCTTCAAATATCAAGACATTTAAAAAGTGAATTCCATGCATGAAAACTGAATGGATTTTTCATTTTAAAGGTGCCATCGAAGGTTTTTTTACAATATGTAATATAAGTCTAAGGTGTCCCCTGAATGTGTCTGAATGTGTTTCAGCTCAAAATACCCCATAGATTTTTTTTAATTTTTTAACTGCCTATTTTGGGGCATAATTAGAAATGCGCCGATTCGGGTTGCGGCCCCTTTAAATGCTCGCACTCTCCGCCCCCGGAGCTCGCGCTTGCCTTAAACAGTGCATAAACAAAGTTCACACAGCTAATATAACCCTCAAAATGGATCTTTACAAAGTGTTTGTCATGCATGCAAGCATGCGTCGGATTATGTGAGTATTGTATTTATTTGGATGTTTACATTTGATTCTGAATGAGTTTGAGGCTGTGATCTGTGGCTAACGGCTAATGCTACACTGTTGGAGAGATTTATACAGAATGAAGTTGTTTATGAATTATATAGACTGCAAGTGTTTAATAATGAAAATAACGAAGGCTCTTGTCTCCGTGAATACAGTAAGAAACAATGGTAACTTTAACCACATTTAACAGTACATTAGCAACATGCTAACAAAACATTTAGAAAGACAGTTTACAAATATCACTAAAAATATCATGTTATCATGGATCATGTCAGTTATTATTGCTCCATCTGCCATTGTTCGCTATTGTTCTTGCTTGCTTACCTAGTCTGATGATTCAGCTGTGCACATCCAGACGTTAATACTGGCTGCCCTTGTGTAATGCCTTGAACATGAGCTGGCATATGCAAATATTGGGGGCGTACACCCCGACTGTTACGTAACAATCGGTGTTATGTTGAGATTCGCCTGTTCTTCGGAGGTCTTTTAAACAAATGAGATTTATATAAGAAGGAGGAAACAATGGAGTTTGAGACTCACTGTATGTCATTTCCATGTACTGAACTCTTGTTATTTAACTATGCCAAGATAAATTCAATTTTTAATTCTAGGGCACCTTTAAAGGCATTTAGGGAACATATAGGGAATATAAATTCATACAAACATATAAATCGTTAATGATGAGCTCTGTTGGTCAGAAATTGCTATTTGTAAGATTTAAAGTGCCCCATGCTATTTTAAAGGTTCTTAATTTTGTTTTGGAGGTCTCCCATAATAGGTTTGCATGCATTAAATGTCAAAAACCGCTTTTCATTTTCTCATAATATGCATTGTACATCACCACATTTTTCAATGATTCTCAAACGACTCATCCGATGCTTCAGTCTCTCTAAATCCCTCATTTTCGCAATCATTTTCTGCAGTCTGATGATGAAACTTTGGAAGAACTAGTTATTCAACCTGAGCCTTGAACGACTTGAGCAGGACATTTCTCAGTGATACACTACTCAGTTTGACGTATATTATGAGATGTTCCAACTGTAATTCCTCTACATTAGTATTAACAAGTGTGTAAACAACAAATATTGCGGTGCACATGTGGGAACTGTATCATTAACTGTATTGAAAATAATGCTAACATTAGCCAAGCACTAATGTGAATGACTGATGTAACATTGAAGTTTGTAAAACAAATCTTGCTCCATCCTTTTCATTACTCAGTAGTAAGAACGACAGACAATCTGCATTAATGGACACAATTTTAGGTAAAAGTGAGCCACGGCTGATTTGCAGAAGTATTTCAGTAAGACAGTGATAATGTGAGTTAGCCGGTTAGCTGGAGACTTAGCACAATATGAAACACAAAACTACATATTTTGAACACCCAGTAGAAAATATATACATCAATAATTAATCATACTTGCAGGCTGTGATTCTGAGGAGCAAGCTGGTCCAAATAAAGTGGATATTGTTCTATTTTTGTAAATCCCATTTAGACCACACTGAGATTTGAGAAGCAAACGTGAAAATGTTATTCTGCTGTTGTATCGCTACAGCGTTTGAGGGCGGGTCAAAGTAGACGTTGTTCGCGGGCAACCAATAAAGACCATAGGCAGGCATTAGGCAAATGTGTTACTTTGTGACGTGTAGCTGTCACAGAAGTACGATTTGAATTCCTAACGACTGTTCAGAGTTGATTCTTTATTTTGAGGGACATTAACTTTATTTATCGTGCACTTTCGTCTTCACAACTTTGCAGATTGTTTACATTACACATTGCATTAAAGGTAATATTCGAAAAAGCATAATAGGGGCACTTTAAAAGAAAAGGATTTATTGTATCAAAAAATGTGCTAGGTACAATGTACTTACTGTGTTCATGTTTTATTGCAAAACACTTTTGCTGCTATTGAGGTGGGATACGGGTAAGGTTAGAAACAGTTTTTCGTTGTATGGTTGCTTAAAGGTGCGTTAACAGTGTAATTAGATGTAGCCTATAAAATTATTTACAGCTGTAATTACATGCAGGTAAATATAAGTAGCCTACAATGTATGTCCACGACAAGCAAATCGTATTAAATGATAAATTTGTTACAAACTAGTAGTTAAAGACACTTAAAGGTGAAGTATGTAATATTTTCTGTCCACTAGAGGTCGCTAGAGGCTTATTCAAAACAAAGGCGTAGCTTGATGATGCCAAGTTTAAGCGCGGAATCTTGGGACATGTGGTCTTCACATCACAGCCGGTGGAAAAGAATTGGGATAGGACTCGGGAAGAAATCATGTTCATGGATGTGATTATTAACGTTGTTTTGGTACGAAGCAAAGCAGGACCGAGTGTTGAGGAAACTGAACGAGGCCGCTGGAGCGATTGCACAACACACGAGCAGCGGAGCTTTTATTATGCCACAGTCACCGGCGCCACTTATCCGGTCATGAATATGAGGTAACAGCGCTGTTTATCATTTGAGTGTGTTGAAAATGATGTTATAACGTTACTCTGTGCATTCGCTCGGTGGCTGCTGTGAGACACTGTTACACACTGCAGTAAGATATATCGATTTTAGAATATTAAATGCTGGATGCTTGTTGATAAATGGCATGCAATTAATTTTAAAGGTGCCATCAAACGTTTTTTTTACAAGATGTAATATAAGTCTAAGGTGTCCCCTGAATGTGTCTGTGAAGTTTCAGCTCAAAATACCCCATAGATTTTTTTAAATTCATTTTTTTAACTGTTTTGGGGCATAATTAGAAACGCGCCGATTCATGTTGCGGCCCCTTTAAATGCTCACGCTCCTCGCCCACGGAGCTCGCGCTTGCCTTAAACAGTGCATAAACAAAGTTCACACAGCTAATATAACCCTCAAAATGGATCTTTACAAAGTGTTCGTCATGCATACTGCATGCATGCGTCAGATTATGTGAGTATTGTATTTATTTGTATGCTTACATTTGATTCTGAATGAATTTGAGGCTGTGATCCGTGGCTAACGGCTAATGCTACACTGTTGGAGAGATTTATAAACAATGAAGTTGTGTTTATGAATTATACAGACTGCAAGTGTTTAATAATGAAAATAACGACGGCTCTTGTCTCCGTGAATACAATAAGAAACAATGGTAACTTTAACCACATTTAACAGTACATTAGCAACATGCTAACGAAACATTTAGAAAGACAGTTTACAAATATCACTAAAAATATCATGTTATCATGGATCATGTCAGTTATTATCGCTCCATCTGCCATTTTTTCACTATTGTTCTTGCTTGCTTACCTAGTCTGATGATTCAGCTGTGCACATCCAGATGTCCTGCCCTTGTCTAATGCTTGAACATGAGCTGGCATATGCAAATATTGGGGGGCGTACACCCCGACTGTTACGTAACAGTCGGTGTTATGTTGAGATTCACCTGTTCTTCAGAGGTCTTTTAAACAAATGAGATTTATATAAGAAGGAGGAAACAATGGAGTTTGAGACTCACTGTATGTCATTTCCATGTACTGAACTCTTGTTATTTAACTATGCCAATATAAATTCAATTTTTAATTCTAGGGCACCTTTAAAACGTATTGTATGATGGAGAAAATGCTGTATTACTGTTACTAAAAATAAAACTGCATCTGATTATGCTATGTTAGCTACTTCACAAAATAGTGTTTTTCTCTGATGCATGGTAAAAGCATGGTAACTGTTACTCACAAAAAATCAAGAATTTAAACAATAAGACTAAACGTGTTGAGCTATATAACAATTAGTTTTCTGTCTATAAATATATTAAAACAGTTGTTCCCAAAACAGTTGTTTCCATATTAAAGCATCTTTGGTGTTTCCATGGTTTCTACAAAATAAAACTGGAAACCGAGGGTAACGCGGGTATGACACCATTGACAGGCGACTCACACGTCCCGGAGCCTTGGTTAAAATTGCAATTTTCTCACGATTTACAAATAGTTGCAAACATATGGAATGTTGTAAGTATTCAAGTGAACAAAATATATAACACTGGCCTAGAGGTTTTTGGATAGTTTACTGCAAAATTCTTACATATGGCACCTTTAATATAAAGTGGAACCAATGATTTTATAGTAATCATGTACAGCTTTGTAAAATCATGTAAAATCGTTGGTCAAAAGATGTTGGAATCCTCTAAGAGAAATGGCAAATGAAAGACAGCAGAAAAGAAAAAAGAAAAACACAAGTTCACGTTTTTAAACAAACATCGTTGTCACTGGCAGACATGAAATATTTTGAAATGTGATTAATATGAATAGCAATGTAAAATGTTTCGTCAGAATAAACGGCTAGTTTTGAATGGTCGTCAATGGAGACCATTGATTGCTTAGATTCTTACTGCCCCATAATGTGTAGTTACGACATCTACCAGCAGGGGCTAACTGTTGAAGCTAACCAGCCAAATCGTGGCCCCATAGAGAGTTAAATTCATTCTTTAAGGAACTGAGGGTCTGTGTAGGTTTGGGGGGGGGGAGTGGGAGTGATTCTAAATGGGTCACGTGGGATTCTCCCCTAAGTAGGCAGTGACGTCGCAGGGCTCAGTCAGTCAGTCAGTGAAGCGGCGTCATTTCAACAGCTGCTTTCCCTCCCACCATCCCACCCCACATATTATTTGGAGAAGAGGACAGGCTTCGCTGTTTTCTCGTGCACTTCGGGGTCGTGTTCTGATAGACCAGGCACAGAGAGGCCTCTTGCAGCCGTTATTTTGATAGGAAGAATCCGCGAGAGCCACCCGACTCGCGTGCAGCCGCTGTTTCTCCCCGTTACTCCAGTGGACAATACCTCATAATGACTGCAGACTCGCGACGTAGAATGTGACCGTTGAAGTTCATTTCTTTTCTTTTTTTAAAAAAAATAATAATAAATTATCTGTTTCCGCCTTCCGCTGCTGTATATATTTGTTAAGAAATTACAGGCATTCGCATAACGGACGAAGAAGTAGCGGTCTCAGTGACAGTACCACAGACATTCATGGGAGAAGAAGCCTAATGTGTACAGTGCCAGACAACAATAGCTCCTGACAGATGGAAGGAGGGGTTTTGCTCCACGAATTCACGATGGAAAACGAGGGAATAAGCTTAAGTTCTTGTGAGTAACACGGGGGGGAGTGAAGAGGTGGTTTATCGTCGGTTTTTTGGTAGTGCTGGAGGGAATGATGGCGCGCGGTGCGGGTCGACAGACGGCGCGCGCATCTTTCCACTCTCTCACAGAGTGAGGTAGGTCTCAAAATATAAATATCTCAATAAATTGTTGTTGTTTCTTCGTCCAAGTGCTCTTTGCTGTCCTTTAAGAGTGACAATCTTAATTATAAACACCATAATGCATACTGAGGAAGAAAACGGTTCAGTAAATAGTTCATCACTAAGTTGTGTGTAAACAGGATGGACATAAATAAACCACATTGCAGAAAATTTGATTCAAATGCTTGACTACTGTCTACACCAGAAGTCAAAAAGAAAAGAAAGAAAAACACACACACTTGCGTCTTAAATTGTAATTGTTGTAGTAGTTTAACCAAGAAAAGGGAAAAAAATGTAACAGGAAATGCGACAGCTACTAGCTGTTAAAGTGCCCCAGAAATGGTTGCGTTGAGGCATGGAAACGCCACAGCTGCTTGGACTTTTGCAAGCTGACCACCACCCATGGCTTACTACTCTGCTCGAAAACACTTTTAAGCTGTGGTTATAATATAAAAGATCAGATTGGACTTGGGCCCCATGCTCTCAAAGCATTTCCTGTCAAGTCTTTCTTCCAGTCACCCAGGTAATAAAAACCTTGAGAACAAAATGTGAATACAAGCAGAGAGACTTAATGCTTTTTTTTTTTTTTTTTTAAAGTAGGGTCTTTTAATAATATTAATGCATCAAATATGTTACAGTTCATTAAAAGTGCTGTAACATTGTTCAGCAGGGATGCCGGCAGATTGTGACAGCATTTTGCATGAATCAACAAACCTATTTGCTCTCATGGGAGATAAGACGTCACATTAGTCATTTAAGCCTTGTGATATGAAAACAATTAAAACAACCTGCTGAAGTATGCAAGGGCCAAGATGTATGCTGGCATGCTCTTGTACAGATTATTTTGCAATAATGTGTGTTTAATTTGGCCACAATTCTCTTTCAGCTGAACTGGGGGGATGGTATTCATCTCAGTCCAAGTTAGATGACAGATGCTCTGAGAATAAAATGTTTTGAGCTTCATCCTCACGATATGTGATTCATTAAATTTGCCTTTCAAAGGAACATTCGCAAACTTCTGAATGAGGTTTATAAAGACCCTGGCATTTGAGTAATGGATGTAATTATATTTCAAACTAATATGTACCAGTAAGCGCCATAGTACATAGTTTAAGAAAACATTAAAATGTGGTGTCAGATGTAGTGTCAGTATATAAATAAACACAGCCGTCAAAGTGTAGGACACTTGATAAGTGTTTTCACACGGGATACTCAATGTCAAACTAATTCCTCCAGGGAGAATCACTAGTGCATATGGAGATTTATTGAATCTGGTGCGAATATTTTGTGATTGTGCATTGCGTTTATTGCCCTCCATTTATTATTTGTTTAATGTCATCCAGAATGTTGATGTCCAGTTTTTCATCAGCTTTGACATAGTAGTTTTAAGTTTATTATTTATTTTTTCCTCAATCTGTATGCTCAGATTAAGGCAATATGTTTGTTTTACTCTACACACATACACTTTACAAAAACATTAATATGTAATGCAAATTATTCACATTATTGGGCTCACAAATGGATGTCATTGCAAATGTGAATCCTTTTTAGAGAGGTATGCTACCTTTTGATTATTAAATTGAAACCAACATTTACATAGATAGTCCATAGGAAAAAAAAAAAAAAAAAATGTTACAATGCATTGTTATGAGGAAAATGTTTTGAAAAATCCTAAGTAAAAACCTGATGGAGCTGTGCATTAAAAGCTCCTGCATTTATTATTGAAGGGTACACTGATTGCCGAGTTATGCTGATCTCCATCATAATAACTTTGTTTGCAGGTGTTTCCTATTAGAAGTCTAATAGTCTCATGTTGCTCCTCTAATTGCTGACCGCTGTGGCCACATCACGCTCCTAATTTACGAAACTGTATGAAATGCAAACTGAAATGAAAGCAGCTGATTTTAGGAATTCTCTCTGTTATTAACAAATACATACATATTTATTTATCCTCTTGATCATCCAAACAAGCATGTGTGTGTTAGCTTGGCAAAAAACAAAAACACCTAGCACCAAGTGAGTGCAGCACATAGCGTTCTCTAGTGAGGCTCTCATTACAAGATATCAAATGGATGACAAAGGAAACCTTTGGAGCATTTCATTCGCTCTGTTCTGAAGTGTGTTAACCTTTAAAGTAAAGCCAGGCTTAGCCTCTTTCCATCTTACTGTAATTGCCCACGCTGGGTGAGCACATTTGGTTGAAAAGGTTATCATCCGCTGATCCAGCTGTTGCAACAAAATAGGGCACAATCCAAAGAGAAACATTTAGGTGGTAGTTAGAATAATAGCACATGGAACTCTCCACCAATACGGTACAAAATAGAATTGGAATTTCTTTTTCTTTTTCAACAATAAAACAGTGAAAGGAGACTATCAAAAATGTTGATCGCCAGCCTCAGGCTGTCACACTTTGTTTTTTTTAAACTAATAAACATAATATAACCAGTACTAATTATACGTTACCATTTTAGGGTCAGTAAGATTTTTAAAAGAAATTAATACTTTTATTCAAGTAAATTAAATTGATTAACAGTAACAAGACATTTGTAGTCTTACAAAAGACTTCTATTTCAAATAAATGCAAATAAACTCAATGAAAATATTAAGCTGCACAACTGTTTTCAACACTGATAATAAGAAAGGATCATGTGACACTGAAGACTGGAGTAATGAATGCTAAAAATTCTTGCAAACATGTAATGAGATACAGTAATATTCAGATATTTTATTTGTTTACAATTACCTATTTTAATGGTATGTTAACCAGAATCAGAATGAGCTTTATTCACCAAGTGTGTGCAGACACAGAATTTGTTGTGATTTCCAGGAGCTCTGGGTACATATACAACACAAGAGAAAAGAAAAAACATTTAAATAAGTTAGATGAATAAAAAGAATGAATAAATTAAAAACAATAAAGTAATATACATCTAGATCAGAAGAATTTTGCACTGATTTGCATATTATGTACTGTGTATACAACTGTATAAATAGAATTATGTATTTACATAGTATCTATTTATTGCCTAAATCTCAGCTGGCATGAATGTCAGAAGAGTACCGAATTATGAATTAAAAAAACAGGTAGTAATGCTATGTTGAATAATAATTTACAAAATATACTTATCAAAAAATGCTTTGATGGAAAGTAATGCATTTTTGTCATAGAACATTTAGGAGCACTTCCTCCTCAGATGTTTTTAAAATGAGCCAGAACAAAACATGACTTTCAGAAACAAGACCTCTGCTTTGCCTTTGTAATCATTTCCTTCTATTTTTGATCCCCATTACTTTGCAGAGGTTCTAAAATCTAATAACCCCCGGTGTGAGAAAGCAATGGTTAAGAGAGGAAATTGCTAGCAGGGAGGCCTATCCCTCTGGTGCAGTGTTGATAAGTTTAAGGTTGAGGGTGAATAAGGGGTGAGGGCTGTTATCACTCGCAGCTTCTGGCTGCGGATCCTGCAACACTGCTTGCTGGAGCCTGAAAATTCATTTTGACGGATGCTTCCCCTTTCTGGCTGTTAGAGTGCATCTGGGTGGGGAGGTGGCTTGGAGGGCCTCTGAGGCAGCAGTGTTCACACTGAATGTTATGTTGTGCAAACCTGCAATTTAAACTCTCACGCAGGGCAGTAAAGGTTAGCTCATGATATGCAGAGACCCCTGTTAGCAATCTCCCCCACAGTGTTGCCATGCACAGGAAATGTAGGAGACTGGAAAAATCATAACATTACTGGTGTAGAGAGAAAGTTTGAGCTGTCATAAACCTTATTTTTTATGAAAATCACAAATCAGTTTCCAAGTAATGCCACTTGCCAGCATTACTACTACTGTAGTAGTATATGGCTCATCAATATAATTTAAGATCTTCTGCTATCCATTTTACATTATCCATGAGACGCCACCCAGTATTATTCATTGTTTTTTTTCTTCTCATTCTTAGATCACAGAGACATCAGTCTGAGGAAGCAGTCGTCCTTCAGAAGGAAACTGCCCCAAAGCATGACCGTCTGTCACTGGGGAGGGTCAGAGAATCACATTCCTGCAACTCTCATGAACAGTTTGTCATCTCCCTCGTAGGTCCACCTGCGGCCCTGAACACACCCATCTGCCAGCTCAGATAACCCTCAGGCTGTTTGCAACACATGTTTGATGTGATTGGTTGTGACCGCCGCGCTTTGCTAAGCAGCCCCACTCTACATCATGCAGTGGCGTCGGCGACACTGCTGCCCCATCAAGATGACCTGGAATGTCAAGCGGTCACTCTTCCGCACACATGTAGCAGGCCTTCTCTCGCTGGCCTCACTCTTTGCCCTCTTTCTCATCTACTGCCACCAGGATTTGCTGCAGGGCCGGAGTTGGTTGCGAGACAACCCCTTGGTTTACACCATGCGGGGTTTGCGCCCCCACAAGGAGCGTGCGAAGGGAAACCAAAGCTCACTGCGAAGCCTCTGGAAAGACAATGCTTATGTGCTCCCCAAACCGTCTGTTAACTTCAATTTGAGTTCTCACCAGGCTGAGATCACTGCCCGGGGGATTGTGGGACTGGAGATCTCGCCGAGCGGCAACCACTCAAACACCAACAGCAACACCAAGAGCTTGCACAGGGAAATGGGAGTGGGAGGCCGCCTGGCAGCCCAGCCTTATCACTGGCTGCTTAATGAGCCCTACAAGTGCAACGAAAGCAGCCCCTTCCTGGTTTTGCTAATTGCTGCGGAGCCAAGGCAGTTGGAGGCAAGGAACGCCATCAGACAGACCTGGGGCAACGAGAGCGTGGCCATGGGTTATGGGTTCGTGCGGCTCTTTCTGCTGGGAAGGATACCTAATGCGTATCCTCAGAGCTCCATTGACGAGGAGAGCTTGCAGTACCATGACATCATCCAGCAGGACTTCTTGGACACCTATTACAACCTTACCATCAAGACGCTAATGGGCATGAGCTGGGTTGCTCGCTATTGCCCGCACGCCCGTTATGTCATGAAGACGGACAGTGACATGTTTGTCAACACAGAATATCTCATCCAAAAGCTGCTAAAGCCAAACATGGCACCTCGACAGAATTACTTCACAGGCTACCTAATGAGAGGCTATGCTCCCAACCGCAACAAGGACAGTAAGTGGTACATGCCACCAGAGCTGTATTCCAGCGAGAGATACCCTATCTTTTGCTCTGGGACGGGCTACGTATTCTCGGGGGACATGGCTGCGAAAATCTACAACGCCTCGTTGAGTATCCGTCGCCTTCACCTTGAGGATGTGTATGTGGGAATCTGCCTGGCAAAGCTGCGGATCGACCCAGTGCCACCACCGAATGAGTTTCTCTTCAACCACTGGAGAGTGTCGTACTCCAGCTGCAAATACAGTCACCTGATCACCTCTCACCAGTTCCAGCCCAATGAACTCATGAAATACTGGAATCACTTGCAAAGCAACAAGCACAATCCTTGCCTTAACATGGCGAAGGATAAGAGCGGGCGACCGCGCCATAGAAAATTGCAGTGGGAAGGTCTTCGGTGATTAGCCAGGGCTCAGGGGTGCAGTAGTGTTACCACAGCATGTGCAAATTTCAGCAGTTTATGAGGTAGGGAACAGCACAGTGTTTTTTGGTATTGTCAATTAAAACTATTTTTTTAATTTCAGAGAGATGTTATGTATTGTAATCCTGTCTTTTTAAAGGGAAGTGAGAGACATTGATGTGTGCAGTATCTAGCATGCACAACAAAAATAAAATGATGGTGATACCACCATTTTCAGGTGCCAATTAACCAAGACATATTAAGAGGTTGCTGAACTTCATCTTCAAGTTAATGCTTGAGTGATATTACTAAGGGCCAATTTTATTGAGATCCTCACTGTTTCTGTATACAAAAGAAGAACAATTGGGAATATCATATGGTGGTGTATCTGTACTGTGACACATTTCTTTGATTCTCAGAGATGTCCACCCCTGACATTATGAGATGATGTTGATTTTTCTATCTACCTAATACCTGCAAAAGGTTTACAGTAACCAAACCAAATTAAAAACAGTATGTATAAAAGATAATATATGAAATTTAACTGCATCATAGATGTCAGATATGATTAAAATAATATTTTTCAAAGCTTTACATTGACTAAATATACAGGTCTGCCCTTGATGAGGGTAAGTTAAAACTATTTATTAAATGTATTTCTTAAGCCTATTGTCTCAGAGGTGTGGTCTCTTTCAGTGTTATTCAAATAATGTGACATTGTCTAAATAATGTATTACTCGGCATGAGCTGAAACCCAATTTTACAGTGTGATTATTTAGATCAGACACATTTCACAAACCTATTATGCCTCATTTTACAAGATGTAAAATAAGTCTCGGATGTCCCCAGAGCGTGTATGTGAATTTTTAGCTCAAAATACCCTACAGATATTTTATAGCATGTTAAAATTGCCATTTTTGGGGGTTGAGCAAAAACGCGCCGTTTCAGTGTGTGCCCTTTAAATGCAAATGAGCTGCTGCTCTCGGCCTAAGAGGGCGGAGCTTCAAGAGCTGATTCTCCGGTGACAGGAGTCAGTCAGGACGCACTATAAATGTCAGAATGTCTTCTTCCACTACATTAGCACAAGCCTGTCCGAATTATGGCCAAAACTTTACAGATGAGTTTTATGACGTTTATTGTACTTCACACAGAAGATGAAGCGTCCATTTTCACTCTAGAAAATCTCTGTAAGAGCTTAATAAAACAGTGCAAGTGTGCATTAAAATATTATCCATAAACTCTCTCTCTCCCTTACATTATTCATCAATATACATAGCGAAGAACACAGAAACACTTGTTACAACTAACAGTAAACACACATATAAAAACCTTATGCCTTTTCAGGTGGTGCTTAATATATTGGCAAACTTTATATCCGTAAATCAACTCAGAGATGTCCACCCCTGACATTATGAGATGATGTTGATTTTTCTATCTACCTAATACCTGCAAAAGGTTTACAGTAACCAAACCAAATTAAAAACAGTATGTATAAAAGATAATATATGAAATTTAACTGCATCATAGATGCCAGATATAGGGCTGCACGATATATCGCATGAGATTGTCACGCGCATTTCGTCAGTAAAGCCGGTTCCCTGATTACCGCTAAATCACTATCACCATCACCTGCTTTCAAATGGAGCGGCATTTAATAGACAGAGCCGTAGTTCACTGACAAGCCACGCAATATCGCGTTCAGGTGATGGTGATGGTGATGGTGATTTAGCGGTAATCAGGGAACCGGCTTTACTGATGAAATGCGCTTGACAATCTCATGCGATATATCGTGCAGCCCTAGTCAGATATGATTAAAATAATATTTTTCAAAGCTTTACATTGACTAAATATACAGGTCTGCCCTTGATGAGGGTAAGTTAAAACTATTTATTAAATGTAATTCTTATAAAAACCTTATGCCTTTTCGGGTGGTGCTTAATAAATTGGCACACTTTATATCCGTAAATCAACTCCTGATGAACTGTAATAAAGTGCTCTCGTTTATTACTGCCGTATCCAGTATCACTCTGGAGACTAAGCTGGATCACAAACGGTTTACTGATCTATCCTTGAGTAACAACTTTTTAGCACAACCTCTGTTTTGTATTGTCCCTTGACATTCGTTCACAAAGAAGTCCGGTGTGAAATGATTTGCGCAGACATAAACGAATTTCGGTAGAGTTGAGGGAGCATTTTCTTCGAAAACAAAATTAATCCATCTCGTCTTCAGCGTCTCAGATTTAGGGAGTAAATGGAGAGAGATGTGTGGATTAATCTATCCAGATGCAGAACACCTAAAACGCTTGGGAGACATTCTCGTCAGTGCAGCAATGGCGGACTAAACTTGCTGTGAACATGCTCAGGGCGGTTCTATGTTAAAACAGCAGTGACTGTCAACACTCGTGGGTGGGGCATGTGGCTAATGTGACATCACACTGCCTGGAAATGGCTTGTTCTGAGACAACTGCTTATGATTTATGGGGATTAAAAAAAAAAAAAAAAAAAAAAAGGAGTGGTTGGATTTTTATCATTATAGGGTGGTTATGTACATACACTGCCAACACACATTTATAGCCAAAAAGTGAATTTTGCATAATAGGGATAGTTCAACCAAAAGTTATCCTATGATTTACTTACCCTCAGGCCATCCTAGGTGTATTGTTTCAGACGAACACAATCTGAGATATATTTAAAAATATCCTGGCTCTTCCAAGATTTATAATGTTAGTGAATGGGGGGTGAAAAACAAAACGCATCCATCCATCATAAAAATAATCCATATGGCTCCAGGGGGTTAATAAAGGCCTTCTGAAGCAAAGCGATGGGTTTTTGTAAGAAAAATATCCATCTTTAAAACTTTAATAAATTCAAATAATTAGCTTCTGGCAGAGGACCGTACGCATACTGCCGACTTGCGCCACAAGAGAAACCCCTGATGCGATGTATGACGTAGGATGTAAGGAGTAAAGTAAGCTTAGATGCCTCTTGGGGTTTAAACAAATATAGGGCTGGGCAACAAACTCAAGCTCCTCTTCTCTTATATCAAAATTCTCCAACATATCTCTTTAAAAATTCTAGTTTTAGACTTCTAATTTGTGACCAGTGTTTTATTTTGCTCTATCCTCTGCACTTCCGTGTTCATCATCGCGTCATGCGTCAAGTCAGTTACTCTTCTGCCACAAATCGGTGCGTACATCCATCTGCCGGAAGCTAGTTATTATAGTTAATAAAGTTTTTAATATGGATAATTTTCTTGCAAAAACCCATCACTTCGCTTCAGAAGGCCTTTATTAACCCCCTTAAGTCATATGGATTATTTTCTATGATGGATTGATGCATTTTTGGGGGCTTCAAAATCTCGCCCCCCATTCACTACCATTAGTAAAGCTGAGAAGAGCCAGGATATGTTTAAATACATCTCTGATTGTGTTGAAGTCGGAAAGGAGATAGTATGGCTTAAGCTTGAGTAAATCATGGGATAATTTTCATTTTTGGGCGAACTATCCCTTTAAGAAATACAACAAAATTGTTACAAATAACACTCAAATATCTAATGCAAAACATGAAGCATTGAAAACCCTTACCGCAGTGACCCCTAAGAAATTGTCATCAGCATAGTACTGAAAGGAAATCTGACAGGAGACTTTAAATCTGATCAAATAAACATAACTACTAATAATTCACTTCTAATTGATTTTTACAGACAGTTGCACCCTTCATTTGCAAAATTAAAAATGTCTTCGTTGTCAAAATTTGCATAATTCATGCAAATTTCAAAACATTATGGAGAAATATCAACATTCAAATCACCATTATGTACTCATTAAATTAAAATGAGGCTTGAAAAATCCTAGAATCAGTCCCCAGATGGACACGAAGACTAATGCGTTAATGATAAAGTAGATAGCGTTGCTCTGGGTCAAAATATACAATTAGTGGGTTGGGTTGGGGGGGGGGGGGGGGCCTTCACAACACATTAGCAGAGAGTAATCCAATTAAATTGACAGTGGCAACATTTGAAGGGTTTATTTATCATTTTCATTACTCATTTGTCAGTCTAATTTTAATTAACCACATATTCGAGTGACTACGATAAGTGCTAGATGCAGAGTTTGTGCATCAATTACAGGTGACTCAGAAGACATTTCAATGTACCCGTCTTAAATCATAAGCTCTTGAGTTGCACAATATAACAATTATTGACTTTGACAGAGAAAACAGTTACTGTTTTGAAGATAAAAGACGGAACTTTACTCAAGAGCAAGAATGGAATAATTTACTTGCATGCTCATAAGATTTTGCTATATATAGTAACAAAAATAGGAAGTGCCAAAAGACTAATGTAACCTAGAAAACATGTTTATGAACTGAGAATTATGTAGAGAAATGTTATGTAAAACAGATAATTTGTGAATTTTATGAGTCATGTGGACTATACATACATTTCTACATTTAGATGTGACAAGGTAACACTCAAAAAGTGCAAACTGTCCTGAGTATCAGGAGATTTCCAGAACCTCATTGCTTTAGACCCTAAAACCCAATAAGAATTATTTTCTTGCTAGACAGAAGTTAATTCGCACAGCAATGTGCAATTCCAGTGCAATGCAATCCATTAAATCCTCATCTGTTGTTAAGCATTTATCTCCCTCAATTAATAGGAATCAAAGTCGTGGCCAAGGGCGAGAGAATATAACAAACAGAAGCAGCTTTTATTCCACCATGCCCTGTGCAATCAGAGAAAGATTAGCACACTTCATCCACAACACTCTGTCCTACTGATTTAACAGAGAGAGAGGAACCGAGAGAAAAAAAAATAACTGGGGGCGAGTGATGAATGAACAGGAAAGAGGCTGTGACTGATCAGTATTGAAAACCTGTGCTGCTCTAAACGTGTGAAAAGTGAACCTGGGAAAAGAACTCTGATGTCCACCATGATGGAGTGGGTCGCCGAAAGCCCGGACCCAGAGACGTGTTTCCAGAAATATAGCGAGAACCAGAGTATGATGAATGTCCCAACATCGCCGAAAGCCTATAGCACGGCTGCGAGATTGAGGAACTGAAATTCTCACTAAATGAGCAGGGTCTAATTTTGTCATTTTTAGAAATACAGACAAATTCAAATTCAGCTCATTATTCACGAAAATGTTGATTTTCAGAAATAGCGAACTCGCTCCATTATCAGGTGCTTTCAATATCAAGTCTAAAAATATTTTAGGCAAATATTTTGAAGTAACTTGATACCTGAGCCCGCATTAGTCATATATGCTTTTGAGGTGTTGGCTCGTTGCATGTGGAAAACAGGTGAGGAATTCACGATCGCTGTTGGGACATGTACAACACAGCGCTAAAAACATTCTTTTGTTATCGCTGAAAAGCAACCACTGTTGAATCACGCAGAGTGGCGTTTCAATAAATAAGATAACAAGACCTGTTGTGTGAGTAAATGTACCATTTAAACTGAAATATCCACCAAGTCGAATCTGAACACTTTTCCCTCACAAGGATACCAGACCATGCAAAGTATATAACGCCAAAAAACATCCTAAAGAATTTCAGTCAATTTATCTAAACCCACTTTCCTTCATTAACTATACTATATAATTATATAGCTATATTTATATATAATAATGACATGACATGTGAATGACATGATGAGTCAATGGCTCTTTTTTTTTTTCTGGATCTAATAATTTAATTTAAAAAATCATTAAAATGCAATTGATAGATACAGTAACTTGAATGCACCTCTTTTACAATGAGCATGTTTTTCATGTCTAAATTCTAAATATTAATTTTGATATTTTTTGGCAGCCCTAAAGTGAAAAGGGTGATAAAGTGCAACTGTCCTGATATTAAAATGAGGAATAACAGCTTGATTAAATGAATGGAATTCTTTAAAAGAAACTGATTAAGTAGTTTGGGATCATTTTTTATCATTATTTCTTAAAATAAAAAGTACATTAAAAATACCATAAATACATCTATCCATTACTATTTTCATTCGTATCCAACTCAGTGATTCTATGGCCATCTCTTGCCATACGAGAGAGACCGTTCATGCATTTTCTCGGCAATGATTTTTCCGCGGTAGGTTGCCAGGTCTTTCCCCAGCTCTTGCTATTACATGGCTTGGGTCTCTCACAAACACACATTCCAACCTACGGACAATTTACTGTCTCCAATTCACATATACTGCTTTTTTTTTTTTTTGCTTTTTTTGTGGGATTGTGGGGGAAACCACAACACCCGGAGGAAACCCACGCAGACACAGGAAGAACATGCAAACTACAAACAGCTTCGACACACCGTGCAGCATACATTATAACAAATACGCTCTGAACTTGGCAGGTTTCATCTAGTTTCTTTTTTCATGGACACTCTTATTTGCTATTGACCTTGTCATTAGAAGATGAATAACCTGCAGTAGAACTGAGCAATGCAGGATTACTTTTCTGCAACAAATCCAATTCTATTACATTCTGGACCTGATAGAACAATATTGGTGTGGATGTTTGCCAAAGTACAGGGAAGATAGTCCTAGACCAGCACTTAAGACCATCTCCTTTAAGGAGCAACACTGCACAATTTCTCTGTCCAGTAATGGCTATGATTTCCGGAAGATGTCCAAATGGAAAAATCAATGTGTTGATCTGTTTTGAGGTGTAGAAGCTGAGAAGGACTTGCTTTCATGATAGCAATGCTGCTATAAAAGGCTCTTGAAAAAGCTGACAAGGAACAGACCCCAATGCTATTTTTGAAGCAGCAACAAAAGCCCATCCTTTATAACCCTCATACCCTGTATCTGTTAAAACACAACAAGTAAACAAGCTTTAGGTCCAACATAATGGCCTCTTGTGGCCATTTGTTACTTCTGGCTAAATGACTTGCTGCCTCAGAGGATCATTCACACAATATGAACCCTTTGTAACCCAATGACAAGCTCACATTGATTAAATTTTTTTTTCTTTTTTTCATCAAATGTCAACGACGACCGATGGTTGTTGTATTTGTTGTAAATATTCCAAACAATGGCCTTCTTTCACAATGTCCTGATTCCAGCACCGGATAGACAGGGCGATGGAATACAACTGATTAATCATGGACGATGTGTACGCTGTTATCAAAACCAAACGCACAAGAGATCTTCCATCAACAGAAGATTATTTCACAATTAGCACAATTAATGAGTGCATATCTTTGTGTGATTTCTCATATGCACCAACTTTTTTTTTTTCAGAAGATATTAGATGGTAAATAGCTATAAGGAGATTTCATATAATTTGGTTCCTCATAATTTAAGCAGACGTTTTAATTGAAAATCTCTTCTAAAGTGAACACTTTTTTATATACATTTTTGTGTGCAAAAAGGATGTCCATACTGCAACATGAAAAGGCACACAAGCATATTTTGCAATCAGTTGTTAATTATTCATAAATACTGCATATTCGTAAATAATGAATAAATATTCATTTGAATCTGACTCAAACCTTGTATTTGACATCCATTTTCATTGAAGACTGTTGGTTATACAACAACAAACATCTTGAAAATGACTCTCGGTTCTTTCTTTTTATCTTTGTTTAATTAAAACCTAACAGATATCCTCACATTTATGACATTAAAAGCACATCTGGACAAGAAATAAGCTATAAAATGTTTGATATTCCAAAGATTTTGTTGGCACAGTGGTTCAAACACTTCAAGTTCGCATTAATTTTTTATTGCGCTTTCGATTGATTTAGTGGTCCACAGAGTCTGTGCCAAAGCGACAAACCCTGACCATTTCTGTTTACAGTGAATTCATAATTTATGAAGCATAATATTAATGTGAACTTGAGATCATCATAATAGTTCAAACTCTTTGAGAACACCCTGAACAATCACATAAATGAAAAATCCTCACAATATGTTAATATTTTCCTGACAGCACATGTTCTGATATACTCGATTGCTCCGCTCTGAAAACTCCCAAAAGGAAGAACCCCTGCTATTCTCAGCTGTCATTTATCTAATTGGAAAAGCATATTAATCTTTAAAAAAGCATGCCATGGAGGATCTGAAAGCTTTACATCTCACTTCCCATGACACATTGTTCGTAAGAGTGCACATGGTAACCACAGACCCTTCAACAAATTCAAGCTGTCAACTCCAGCTAGACTCCAGGGTTGACTGCTTTCCTAGCATGTGTAATATAACCAGATAGACAGCCAGTATGTCAATCTAGTATGTCATTCAGAACTTGAGGAAGGCATCAGGGGTTCCCTTGAGGTCTGTAAAAGGCATCTAATGTCCACAGCTTTCATTATGCGGTCTAGAGGGATTTCACTTAAGCTTGTTGATAAGAGAGACGCAGGAAGCGTATCAAGAACAGTTCAAACAAGTTCAGTCATGCACTAAATGTCACAAAAAGTTAATAAAATTAATTATTTTTCTAAAAAGAAGGAACTGAAGTAAGCAATTATTAAGGAAGTGCTTCTTCGACAGTTTGCAGCTTTGGTCAAGTGGACTTTTAACAAATAAACTTTCTCACAAAACTTTTCATATTCCCACTAGTCCAACATATACATACATCCAGAGTTGGGGGAAGTTACAATATTATGTTACTCCCTACAAAAGTAACTAATTGCATTACTTTTTATGGAAAATAATGTGTTAAATGACTTTTTCTGAAAAGGCTTGTGTGAAGGAAATGCAAATTCACGCCTGTATATTAGAGGGTGCAGCTCAAACAAACCTTTCAGTTGTGCTGTCATTCTGGATTGCAGAAGAATACGATGAAGAGGAAAGTTCACTCTTATTTCAGCTATTTTGACTTATTAGTATGGTTGAATTTGATCTTTCTTCTTTCTGATGAACACAACTGGAGTTATATTAAATATCCTGATGCTTCCAAGCTTTACAATGGCAGTGAACGAGACCAACGAGTATGAAGCTGAGGAAATCTGTCATAAATGTACTCCACATGGCTCTGGGGGTTTAATAAAGGCCTGAAGTGAAGCAATATATTTGTGTAAGAAAAATATCCATATTTAACAAGTTATAATAAAATATCTAGCTTCCGTCAGACCGCCTTCCGTATATTTTTTTGTAAATTGAATACGAAAGGCGTTGGACGTAGTAATAAGCATTTTGAACTGCGAGAGGCATTACACTTTCATCGTAAGTTGAATACGGCAGGCAGTCTGGTGGAAACTAGATATTTTACTTCATACCTTGTTAAATCTAGATATTTTTCAGTCGGAATCATTAATATGTACGCCCCCAATATTTGCATATGCCAGCTCATGTTCAAGGCATTACACAAGGGCAGCCAGTATTAACGTCTGGATCTGTGCACAGCTGAATCATCAGACTAGGTAAGCAAGCAAGAACAATAGTGAAAAATGGCAGATGGAGCAATAATAACTGACATGATCCATGATTACATATTTTTAGTGATATTTGTAAATTGTCTTTATAAATGTTTCGTTAGCATGTTGCTAATGTACTGTTAAATGTGGTTAAAGTTACCATCGGTTATTACTGTATTCATAGAGACAAGAGAGCAGTCGCTATTTTCATTATTAAACACTTGCAGTCTGTATAATGCATAAACACAACTTCATTCTTTATAAATCTCTCCAACAGTGTGTAATGTTAGCTTTAGCCATGGAGCACTATCAAACTCATTCAGAATCAAATGTAAACATCCAAATAAACACTGTACTCACATGATCCGACGCATGCATGAAGTATGCATGTCGAACATCTTGTAAAGATCCGTTTGAGGGTTATATTAGCTGTGTGAACTTTGTAAATGCACTGTATTATAGTCGAAAGCTAGGGGGGGCAGGGAGCGTGCGATTTAAAGGGGCCGCAGCCTGAATCGGTGCATAGTTAATGATGCCCCAAAATAGGCAGTTAAAAAAATTAATTAAAAAAAATCTATGGGGTATTTTGAGCTGAAACTTCACAGACACATTCAGGGGACACCTTAGACTTATATTATATCTTGTAAAAACTGGATCTAGGGCACCTTTAATTATAGCAGGTTTGCTTAAAATTCTGAGTTTGCATTTTGAGGAAAGCTGAATCTGTTGTTGTGCAAGTGAGATGAGTAAATGCATGCTCACATTTAAATACCCATCATGTTTACGCAGCACACACAATGCCTCTGCACTTACTCCCAATTTCACTCAACTTGGAGACAGGAGAGCTACCAGTCAATACATGGGAAAACAAAGTAACTTGGGTTTGAAAAAGTAACTCAGATATTTTGTAAATTTAACAGTAATGCGTTACTTTACTAGTTACTTCAAAAAAAGTAATCTGATTACACACTTTGCGTTACTTATAATGTATTACCCCCAAAACTGAATACATAACAGTATAATTCTGTAGTTTTTTTCTGATATATAATAATAATAATAATAATAATAATAATAATAATAATAATAATAATAATACTTCTGGGAAAGTTGGTTGTGATGGAAATGGCACCACAACTGAGGGGAACGTGCAAAAATGTATATAAATCATATTTACACAATTAAATGTTAATATTCATTATTATTTCAGTTTAAAGATGTAATATTTTCATAGTTGGTTGAAAATCTGTAAATTGATTGATTGGTCTGTTACTTCCATAAAGTATAAGCAACGTAAAAATGCTACCCATCCATCTGCTTGTGCATCACTTATGGCTGTTTCCACTTCTTTTATAGACACTTTCATTCTATTGTTTTTTTCTCAAATTCACCGTTGGTGAGGTGGCTGTTGCAGAAGCACTTGATTAATTTCCTTAATCTACTCCAGATATAGTTCCACACACAGTTAAAAAGCCAATCGCAAGCTTATCCTGGCCCCTTACCATTTCTCCATCTAGCAGAACTTATTACTATGCACGGCAACCTTTGTTTTGCGAGGTCAGGCTCCAGAGGTGCAGGCAGGGTACGAAGCTCACCATCTTTCCTCTCCATCTTCCCCTCCACTCTTGCATATAATGAAGTCAACTGTTTGAAAAAGGAAATGGCACCGTTCTTGGTTTTATGATAATTGGCCCATCTGTCTTTCCATAAATAAAGCGGATCAGCTCAATGTGTTTGGAGCGGGCGCTGGTGGGAAGCGGGGCAGGGCGCATCCAGGAATGACAGGGAAAACAAATGACTTCCTCCACTCTGCAGGCGCGGATTCTTCAGGCATGAACATGGCGAACGCGTCAGTGAGAGGCGGCTGTTTTTGAACACATCTTACCCTGCATTAGGAGATCACAATAGCGCAATAGGCATTTGAAATGCACGTCTGTGGAGCAAACCGCTATTCTTGGCTGTTTATCTCGAGAGCGATGTTCATGGGTGGGTGACGGCTTCAAATATGTAAGCCAAAGGGAAGACAGTTGGGTGCAGGTAGCCTTGGTGTTCTGATCAACCAAAGGCTCCAGAGTAACTGGGCTGTTGCATTGCCATGGTAACCAACCATTGATCTGCCAAGTTGTGGTGGAGGGGAGTGGCAGTGACAGAGAAAGTGACAGACACATCACAGTGCACAGGAGGCGAGGAAGGGTGTAAGACAGACAGACAGACAGATAGAGAGAATGAAATATCAAATGGAGAAAGACACCTATGTGGAAAGAAAAGGAGAACATATGCATGTTGAACTATGTATGGCTGAACTAACCCTTTAAGGGACAATATTTGCCACTTTAAATTGATTTTCCACTGCATTTTTTTACACTTTAATGTTTTAAATAAAAATGTTCAATAAACAAATATGCAATGATTGTAAAAACATAGTGATACTTTTAAATATTCAATTAAAACTGCAAGTAGGTGGTGGTAAGTCTTAATGAGTGAACATCGAGTCTTTCATTCATTCAGTAATAAAGCAAGTGGCTGTATTTATGAATGGGTCATTGAATCATTGACTAGATTCGTTCAAAGCCGCAGATTCATTAACAAAACACAGCTGTGTGTTCCAGTTCTGTGGTGGATTTTGTTGGAACTATTTTTTCATTGCAAAATAGAGCTAACAATACTGTGTTTAAAATGTGCATCACTTGATATTACCGTATTGTATAAAATCAATGGTACATTTGCAATTCTATGGATATTTGGGAAAAATTCCATTCATGCTCATATAATATACAAGAACTCACACCAGATATGCTTTTGTATCGAAGGCAGTTTGAGTCGTAAATCAATCTCTATGTCTGTATTATGTTCTTCATGCTAATAAGTGCTAAATCCCCACTTTTACAAAAGTATACAGAGAACGACAGTAATGTAGTGTGAATTTCTAAGGCAAAACCCAGCATTTTGTTCTCCTACCCCCTCTGTCACCTCACGAACCATTGTCGTAGGAGAAGCCACACTGCAGGACAGTACCTCAAAACTTCCAGAAACAATGCCAGGTAAAATGTGATCACAATGGTCATTAATCAGCTGTCAGCGAACATGTCAAACTAGTGATCAAAGACTACAGATTTTAGCCTAGGATCAGAGGAGTCTTTGGCCAAGTACACACTGCAGCTAAATTAGGTTGTCAGTTTACCTTTTAGTGCATAATCACGTTCTGTACACACAAATACTGGAGTGACAACCACATTCTACAACCGAATTAATTCCCGAAAAATACAGGTAGTGACAACAGCATTTACATTCACTCCCGCATTTAAATGCGGTTGTCACTCCTGAAACTTATGTGTACGTGGCCTTTTAGGATTTGCAATATTTCCAAAATCGTACAGTGTGCACCCAGCTTCATCCGCTACAGGGAAATAACTAGAAGAAGAATAAAAGTGTTGTAAGTGGTCAGATTATTTGAGCTACAAAATGTTTTGAAGGAGTGCACTCTTTAAAAAGATGTATTGCACAAACACATCCTTTTTTGAACAACTTCCTTATTTTGTCACAAAAATAGAAATTGAGTAAACTGTAGTAACCCTTTTTTTTTCATTGTCTTTGTTTCACGTTATATGTACTAATTGTAATAACAGTAAAATAATTATGAATAATTACTTGTAACTAACACTAAACCAAACCTAATCCTAACCCCATGTGAAATCTACACTGTAAAAACGAATAAGTTGGCAAAACAAAATTTGTCGGATAGCAATTGCTGAATGAGTACAGCTATATAAAACATTTAAAGGGCACCTATTATGCAAAATTCACTTTTACATGGTGTTTGACCATAAATGTGTGTTGGCAGTGTGTGAGCAAAACCACCCTAGAATGAGAAAAATCCACCCAGTGGTTTTTTTACAATCTCAATAATTCATAAGCACTGTCTCAGAACGCCCTGTTCTAAGATTGCTCTCACTGTGACGTAGAATTGCGCTAAGCCCCACCCACGTGGTTTGATTGACAATCTGGTTTTGGCATAGACCCCGCCCTCGGTGATCGGTCAACCATCCTCCATTGTTTCAACGACAGCCGGTAATGTCTCCTAAGAAACATAAGTGTTCTGTTGTGGGATGTAATAATGAACATAATAGTTTTCACTTACTTCCGACATCAGAGCCACTGAAAATGCAGTGGATGGATTTTATTTACGAAGGAAAGGCGCCACTCAAAATTCCAAAATACGTTTATGTTTGCGCGAATCATTTTTTGACTGACTGTTTTGAGAACGAGGGTCAATTCAAAGCAGGTCTTGCTTCAAAGTTAATCCTCAAGTGTGGATCGTTGCCTACTGTTCGCGATCCAACGTCACCTCCAGAAGAAGTAAGTGTATTTAATGTTTTTTGAGCAAATAGTCATTTCAGTCGATGTCAGCCAATTCAATAACAAATGCGTCTGAAGTTGTTGTCGTCGTCGTAGAATGTCTGTGTATATAATTTAAACCTGGTTTGTATAGTGTGTATCCACACGTATATATATATATATTTTTTAAAGATATTGTATTAAAAACTGTGTATGTTTACTTAGCAAACGTTATCACAGTATTTGTGTTTGTAGTTTCAAAAAATTACGCGAACGTTATCACAGTGTGTGTGTGTGTGTTGCACATCCATAATTGCAAAGGGGGCGCGATTAAAACTCTATAAGTACATAAATGTATCAAATAACCATTCAGAGACGTCCTGCTCCATTCTCAATTGTGTTTCTTCTGCCGGAGTCTCTTCATCATCTGGGTCTGATTCCGGTTCAAACATGTACGGCTGAATGCCATACAAAACAGCGGGTCTCTCACTCTCAGCCATTCTGCTTCTACCGACTGTTTATTGCCATAGGTATGCAAGTTACGCCCTCATCCAAAGGCAGGGCGGGGATATGCAGCTCATTTATATTTAAGGTGGTACACACCAAAACAGCTCTTTTTAAAACAGGCCCCAAAAATGACATTTTCAAATGGTTATAATAAATTAACTGTGGGGTATTTTGTGCTGAAACTTCACAAATACATTCTGGGGACACCCAAGACCAATATTACATCTTGTAAAAAGGGGCATAATAGGTGCCCTTTAACATTGTTCTCAAACTAAGCCATATGCACCACTTGTCAACATGATGGTAACGCTGAATTCACACAGGGCATCTGCGATTACGAAGCGTTAATGCCGACACCCCGTGTGAATGCAGCGTAACTCTCCAAAAATCCACATTAACAGAAACTCTTTTAAATTAGCATAACAAAACATTAATCACTACTAAATCTCCCACTTAACATTTCTAACTTATTTACACTGTTAAAGAGTGGGATTCTCATGCTAAACATGGGCAAAGTTTCAAAACACTAACTGGACGTATGACGGGGTATTTCTGTGCCAAAAATACTCTTCCAAATCCTCATAAACGTCGCTGCCTTTTTATTGAGTATGGGCCTGTGTGACTTCAACGGGGTTGAAATTCCTTTTACGCTCACTTCTCCTGAAAGAGCATGCCCATCAACACGCATTCGCGTTGGCAGAGCTGCACAGGTCAAAGGACTTCACGAAATCAACAATGTCACCAAAGAAGTGTGTTTTTGGTTGTGAGGGAAAGATAACCTTGCTTCCCAAAGAACCCAGCATTAAGTGGCGCTGAGAGTTTTGTGCTTATGCATTACATTGATCCGCTCTCGATATTTGTTATTAAAATAACCATAGAAACTGATAGTTGAAATCACTTTTTATTGGTTAAAATAAATGGAGAATATCTCGTGTTTTTCCGTGGCTGCTCAAGCCCTCAGGATCGGCGCATATTGTTTCATAAACAAGGCCCAGTTCTCCGCTGGATTTACAGATCGTTTGAAACTGAAAGTTGGAGCGGTCACAACAATAATGATCCCGGTCATGAGTCAGAACCACAGTTGGTGAGTAAAACTGCTTCAAATGTCTGTGTTGTTGGCAGTAGGCGCCTAAGTGCATATAATGTAAACAACACGAAAGTAGTCAATTCATAAATTCATTATTCATCATTCACTATACACTATATTCATTATAGTGATTCAAAAGTCATCCAGGGATAATGTGATGGTGTATTGTTTGTGTTTAAATACATTTGTTTAGCTGACCACTGATAGCTTGCAGACGATCACTACGCAAAAGCTGCGCGTGCTCAAGACTCTTTAGCTCCGCTCACACGGCACGCCTCCAGGCGCTCGGCTGTTTTCGGAAAGACTCGGTACAGCTTATGTATCTTTTATAAATATGATAAAACTAAAGACTTTTTGGCGATATGAAGGATGCACTACTACTCTATAGGTACTCGAGATTAACTTGAGATTGGCAGAAACTGTGTGTGATACCCCCCTTTAAGTTTGTCTAAATTAAAAGAAACAAGTTCATAAAACTCAAAATAATGAAACCGTTCAGTTTACTTAAAATATGTAAGTTCTATGAACTTGAAAGAAAAAGAAAGTGCTAAATATTCATAAAAGTTTATTTGACTGATCTAGGGCTGTCAACGATTAATTGCGATTAATCGTATACAAAATAAAAGTTTGAGTTTGCATAATATATGTGGGTGTACTGTGTGTAATTATTATGTATATATAAATACACACAAATTAATGTATATATTTAAGAGAAATATGTTATTTATGTACAAAATATTTTTATTTATATATAATATAAATTATATAAAAATATAAATAAATACATATACTTGTAAATATTTCTCAAATATATACATGAATGTGTTTGTATTTATATATACATAATAATTACACACAGTACACTCGCATATATTAGGCAAACTCAAACTTTTATTTTGTATGCGATTAATCGTGATTAATTGTTTGACAGCCCTAGACTGATCTAATTGTTTAATTTAAGTTTGTCCTACTCAAACCAAACAAAAAATGTAACAAAATAAATGTTTGTGTACATTTTCTATTGATTCTATTGAGTGTTTCATCAAAAGATTAAATGTATTTTCATAGATAACTGATATGCTTACCTTCAGTGAATCGGATGTGCTAATACGTAATGCTATCAGTGGCTGCAATTCATTCTATCTTTTTTTGACGGAAATACTCATTGTTCATTTAACAAAAAGAGCAGTCATTTCAAAGACAATAATTTGTCTAGAGGCAGTGCTGAAATGTTAAATGTTAAAAGAAATGAGGCAGTCACACGTTATAAAGTAAAGGGGGAAACTTGCTTGTCATTTAACTCTGATGTGTTTAACTGAAAAAAAAAAGATTATTGAAGCCCTGATAAGGAGTTGCTGCAAGGTCAACGCAATTCCTGGCTGAGATAAAGTAGTCAAGGTGTTAGTGGGCAGCAGGAGTCTCTGAAGCCAGCTGATAAAAAGCACCAATGCTGAGGATGCTGAACGTCTTGGGTGGAAAGGTAATGATAACATAGATGGGCCTTTAGATCCAGGCCACCTATTTGGAGGGGAAATGAAGGGCTGACAAGTCAAGTGACAGATTGATACGACTGACAATACTTTCAAAGCAAAGACAAGATGGTTTATCTAGTATATTTCAGGTCTCAGCTTCCTCCTCCATTTAGGGCTCTTACTTATTCATTTATTTATTTTTGTAGAACTACACAAATTCTGTTCAATGTGTACCTGGATGTGTCTGTCATATATGCGTGTCTGTCTCTTGAACATACTGATGTAATTTTAATTTTCCATTCTATTTAACATGTTAGCTTAGCCACTTTCCCTTTGGCTTTGTTTTCATTTGGGATAAGTTGATTTCTAAATTACAATGATTTCTAATCTTTGCTTTAAAAGTAAGCAAGTGTATTTTACTCAATTAATGCATAATTTGAATATTTATTGGATTATTTTAATATTACATTTTATTTAATCTCATCACATGTAACACCAGCAAAGTAATTTTAAGCATTGTTGTTCATAAGACATGCTGATTTATCTAGTTTTTCCTATTTATTATTAGTGCTGTCAAACCGATTTATCGCGATTAATCACATCTAACATAATAGTTTGTAAATACTTGTGTTCAAAGTATTTACAAAATTTATAATGTTATAACGTTAGATGCGATTAGTTATGATTATCAAGTGACTTTATTTTTTTGTTACAATTAATCGTGTAAAGTCCACGACCAAAGTTATTTGTTCCGAGTTATATGTATTGAGTTGCATGCATAAAAAAAAAATTGTGAAAAACTATGTAAAAAAAAAAAAAAAAAAAAAATCAGTGAAGAAAAGACTATAGCACATTTAGTTTCAGGCCGACTATGTTAATAGGCTAAACTGTCAGCCTGCTAGCCAAAGACTAACTGTGTCCTAAATGATACACTATACACTATATGCACTTACAAACTGGTCTAACTGGTCTAAAGCGCAAGCACACTTAGGGCGTGTCCGAATCCACTTTTGCTAGTTTAATGATGGGAAAAATAGTCAGGGCACATGGTCTAAAACGGTTGTCCCTATTCTCTTAATGAGTAATGGGTGTATTTTGGGCATAACGTGCTATAAACCAATCAGAGTCTCATCTCCCATTCCCTTTACAAGCCAGTTGCATGGCGGATTCGCTATTTACATGGCAGAATTTACACGCGAAAAAATTGACCGTGTCTCTAGCGAGGAAACGGATCTGCTCGTGCATGAGGTTAAAGCGTATGAGCAGATCATCTATGGGAAAAGCCAGATTACACCAAAGCATTTTTATCTTTATGCAAACAATAATAATTTTTTACATTGTAATCCTTATATTTTTTTATATTTGGCATGTTTGTGTGCTGCTGCGAGTCAGTGTGTGTAATAAGCAGAGTGTACGCACGTTATGTAACCCAGTCTATTTCAGTTGCCTCAAAAGAGCAACACGCCAACAATGCGCCTGAACACACCTCGACCAGCACGCCCATGGGCGCACAAAGAGGCGCAAATGCATTTGCTATTTAGACAATGTGGTGCAGGACATGAAAATAATAACTCCGTCGTGCTGAAACTAGAAAAAAACACATTGCGCAGGGTGTATGATAGGGCCCCTTGTAATTATGCACTATGTACTTAATTGTGTAATTTTATAAGGTTATTTTGTCATTCAACATTGGAAACTGGTAGCCCCTCCCCCTCCGCTATAATTAAAGTTGCGACAGTTGAGTGCATGAAGTGCCCAGAGTATACTTCAATTTTGTCACAAATGCTTAATGTATGCGTACAGCTGAATGCATAGCCTTTCAAACTCTATTTGATAACTTTGGCTAACACAAGTGGTCAACAATGCACACCAGAAAGTTTCATCTTTGTCCCGTGTCTGCGCTATTTCTCCCTAGAAATAACTTCCAGACGTTTTTTTTTTAGCTTAACTGTCACAGAATGGAACACAGGATTGTGGGATATCAAAAGCAGGGAATGATACATCTATGCTGCCTTCTAAAATCGGATTGGATTTGGATGTGCCTTGATGCCTTCCTACCTTGAAATGCAGCCATTTTTAAGCTTTCGGAAACAGCCAGTATTAAAACTTTGCGTGCATCAGAGATGAGTAAAATACAGCGTTCAAGCAAAGAAAAGGAAACTGTTAGTTTCATATTATAATTGTCCTTAAATCATGTTTATCATGATTTGAAAAACTCACATTAAATAGCTACTAGCCGCTTTTCCACCGTCAGGCCGAACGGTTCTTATTGTGTAACTGTTCCATTCCGTGCTAATCTGGGCCAGCTGGTATGGTTACGGTTTCATTTTCCACTGTGGGGCTGATAACTGCCACTCTTTGAAATGTGATACAAAAGCGTCAGTCATTGCCTTGATAATGCAACGGTTTACTGATGAAATTATATTTCTTTAAATTTTATTACTAATGTGTGTTTACGTCGCTTAGCCAGCTACAGAGACAAGGTAGAGTTGCCAAGTTTTCATAACAAAACCAGCCCAATTGATACTCAAAACTAGCCAAATCACGTTTCAGGGGGAGTCCCCTGGTAAAAATCGCATTCCGGGGGTAAAATCCACAGGATCAAGTGGAAAGACAACTGAAACCGTTCCTTACCATTCTAAGAACTGTTTGGCGGCTACTGTTCAGCAAAGTTAGCAACAGTCCCAACATGCAGTGTAGGTTTCGATTTGGTTGAAAACATGACGGAAGGCAGAGTGCTGAGAGAAATTGAAACAATTTGTGAATGAATAAATTCTATAACTGTATATACCTTATGTAGCTCCGCCCCTTTTCAGTGCCGAGTTTGTTGTGTTCTGTCTTCCGGTTTGTATTTCCACAGCATGAAGGTAAGATCTTATGGTTTTATGAATGAACTGCTCATTTTAAAATCTTCCGGTCTACTGACATTTATTATGACATCCGCTTCAAAGATTACAATGCTCATGATAATTTGTTTACTCTACAACAAGTAAATACACTTCACCAGCTAATTACTCTTTGACAGCAATGCCAATGTACAGAAATGTACAGAGCTTCAAAGACAAAATTATAAAAATGGCTGCATGCTTGTTTCTCTGGCGCATTAGGTCTATAAGGGAGAACCGACTGTCTTCAGAAAAAGTAATGTTTTTAAGCACAGCGCTGCTTTGTTAACAGAGATTACTGAGGGAAACAGTTCTACTTCTGCTGTTCCATAAGCGCCATCTACTGTCAGAGAGTGGATTTACATTTTCATTCAGCCTGTCTGGCGTTTTTGTTCAGACCAATGTAAAAATCGGTCCTAATATTTGTTGTAAATTTCAACAGGTAAATGGAAATTTAGCTAATGTGCAAATAGTTTTCTCTGAAATTAAAGAGTGACGTGTTTACAAAAACTCTTTAAAAGGTGCCCTAGAATTAAAAATTGAATTTATCTTGGCATAGTTAAATAACAAGAGTTCAGTACATGGAAATGACATACAGTGAGTCTCAAACTCCATTGTTTCCTCCTTCTTATATGAATCTCATTTGTTTAAAAGACCTCCGAAAAACAGTCGAAACTCAACATAACACCGACTGTTACATAACAGTCGGGAACATTAATATGTACGCCCCCAATATTTGCATATGCCAGCTCATGTTCAAGACATTACACAAGGGCAGCCAGTATTAACATCTGGATCTGTGCACAGTTGAATCAACAGACTAGGTTTTCGAAGATTTTCCGAATGCATTGATTCTGAGCTTAGTTTTTAACAGCAGATGGCACTGTGTGCTTTAGAAACAGCCGTACTTGAACTTGATACACACACCACACTAACTTTCTATAAAATAATCATTCATAAAGTTTGAAAAGGTTGAAGCAAGTTAGGTGTTTGAAGTGGGCTGTTTACATTAATCTTGCATCATAAAAGCATTCTGAGGTGCAAGTACATAGCCGAACGCACGAGCGCTCTTCTTTGTCAGCATTTGAGCGTGCGGTTAAAAACTAGCCTACTACAGCGGCATCTCCTGTTAAAAATTAAGCTCAGAATCAATTCAAGAGAGCATCTCGATGCATTCGGAAAAAACTCAGAATCAATCCATGAATCGAGCCCAATTTCGAATCCATATTGTCCCAGCCCAAGTAAAATAGCTGATGGCAAAATTTACATCACACACACTGTACGCATAGCGTACGCGTAAAACTGAAGTATACTTTTGGCTTTTATCATCTCGGATATTGAAAATAAATGAAGACTGCATGTGACCATGGTGTAAATAGGGTCAATTTAAGAAGTAAACAATTGTGAGTCAGTTGTGATTGTTTTTAAGAAGTGGCTTACAGATGTTTTGTACTCTATCAACTGCAGTGTTTTTTTTTTCCTCTTCTTATTTGTCCATGTGGAACTCATGATACACAGCAGAACTAGCCTTATATCTTTGAAAAGCAGTGAAGCCTCCATGACATATTGCTTTTTCCTCCCAATCAAAATATGATTCACACTTTTTTCACACCTGGTACTGTCCAATTATAGCAGCGCTACACTCGGATGAAGGTATCTATTTCCCCCAGCCCCTCTTTGGGGATGTATTTCATTTGCCGTCTTGAATGGACACCAGTGGATTACTGCGCTCAAGAAGCTGTGAAATCCCTTCTGAGACCTTGAACAACCAGGATCACTAGTGTGTGCCCTTTCAACAAATGCCACCAAGGGCAAAACCTCCCTCCTGAATACAGAAGAGAAGCCCCCGCTGTACACTACCACTAAAACACACTGTGAGGCCCATTCACTCTATATTGCTGTCTTTTTTAATGTTAACTGTCAAATTCAAATCCCGCCTGAGTCATTTTTCTGATCCCAGCAATATTAAAAACTGAATAATTAGGGCGTTTTTTAATCAAAGTTATCTCCATTCCTTTGTCTCATCATTTTTGCTGTATGTCTGTTTTTAAAGTTATTTCCTTTAATTCACATTTCTTTATCATTCTTCAGTGTCCTTTTATCTTTAATTTCTGTTCTCTTACATTTGATCTCATTTCTTATGACTCATATTATTTCTTTTCTCAGTAGCAAAAAAATCTAATTCAAGGTTCAGCTGTTTTATTTTTGTAATTTTGACATGTTCAGCTTGTAGAATTTTAAATAGTTTGAAGAATTTGTAGATGAGCTGTTATGCGGTGTACTGTAATGATCTGATATTTTTAATGGCAATTTGTGTTTGTGCATCAAAGCAAAAAAAACTGTATTTTAAGTAATGTGTGAGAATTGGTGAACTTTCTTCTGACCCGTGCAGTAACTTTACTTGCTTGTTAATGTTAATATACTTGATTTATATGGTGTGATTTACTGTATATATATATATTCAAAGATATCTGGATATTCATTTCCCTACACGGATTATGGACTCTTTCTCTTTACTTTACTTTATTTTGTTTAATGGTGAACAGAACACTGAAAACACTGAAATTTAATTTAAACTGGGAAAGCCTAGAACAGACATGTATATTAGTAGAACCTTAATACGACAATTTTTTTTTTTATTTATTTATTTATTTATTTTTTGCTTTGCTTTGCTTTGCTTTGCTCTAAAACAAACTAAATACAACTTATGTGAGTTATGGAGAAGTTATGGAAAATTGTATGGGAACCCTACCACTTGCATCAGCACAAATTATGAATTTATTATTATTATTATTTTGACTGTCATATAATACATTGAATTATACAGGATCCTACTGGAATTGTTGTGGGCTCCCATATTTTTTATTTTATTTTTTACTGAGTTTTTAAGGCATGCAAAATTCACATTAATATCTAAATAATTATTTAAAATATGGTATTCTCTAATACTTCATTAGCTATATAGTACTTTTTTTTCAAGTGTAATTGTTTAAATTTCAATGATTTCATAGATGACATCCTCAAATGAAAATCCCCAGCAATCTAAATAGTATTATTATTTTTAATAAAATACTATAGAAATATCATATAAACATCTACAAAGTCCATGCAAAATTATATAAGAACACTGTGCAAATTTCTTCACACAGAGCAAAATCTGTGGATTTATTATTTTCAACTGTGTCACAAAACATGTTTAAGTAAATACTGGGTCCTATTGGATTTGTTCACTATTTTGAATTTTAAAACTGGAATTCTTAAAAAGTCATGGAAAAGTCACATTGTTGCTCAACTCTAAAATACACTCCTGGGCCAAGCCAAAAATGGCAAAATATTTAGTGGTCTTTTAATGGTCTTAAAGGGGTGGTTCATAGTGATTTCACTTTTTTTTTTTACTTTAGTTAGTGTGTAATGTTGCTGCTTGAGCATAAACAGTATCTGCAAAGTTACAGCGCTGAAAGTTCAATGCAAACGGAGATATTGTCTTTTAAAGTTATGGCAATTTAATGCCTACAAAAACGACCAGTTTGGACTACAACAAGCTTCTTCCCGGGTTGGTGACATCATAAACCCTGCAAAACGCCCCCAGAAACACAAAACAAAGTAGGCGAGGTCATGTGGCTCAGCATAATGTTGTGTACACCGGACACGAGCGGCGCGACGCATCAAAAGATAATGCTGCATTCACACGGGGCGTCAGCGTCAACGCTTGACGGAGGGCGTGTCTGAAGCTTGTGTTGACGCGACCGTTATGGTGATTACAGCCAATCACATTACTTTCCGGTGTTGCATGAACTAGGGCTGGGCGATATATCACATGTAATTGTCACGCGCATTTCGTCAGTAAAGCTGGTTCCCTGATTACCGCTAAATCGCCATCACCTGCTTTCAAATGGAGCACCATTTAATAGACAGAACCGTAGATCACTGACAAGCTACGCAATATCGCATTCATTATCGCAGATGAATCGCCTTCGATAATGAACGCGATATTGCATAGCTTGTCAGTGAACTACGGCTCTGTCTATTAAATGCCGCTTCATTTGAAAGCAGGTGAAGGCGATTTAGCGGTAATCAGGGAACCGGCTTTACTGACGAAATGCGCGTGACAATCGCATGCGATATATCGCCCAGCCCAAGCACGAACGCAGTTGGCTAGCGCCTGCTCTAGGGAATTTGCATAGGGCCGTCTGATTGGATGACGCCTGCGTTGGCGCTTGAAAAGTTGAGAAATCTTCAACTTCTGCTGCTTGCAACGCGAGTGAAGCGACGCGACGGAATCCACAATTCAGTTCGGCAACGCATGACGTCACCCATTCAAAGTAAATGAGAAGCGTTAACGCCGGCGCCCCGTGTGAATGCAGCGTGATAGAACCCATTATAATCTGTGATATTTTCTACACTGGATGCGGCGTGGAAGAAAGCTTCCAGAATCTACACGAGTTCAATGCTGGATTTGCACAAAGGCTATTACTGAAAGATGAAGCAGTTCCCACTTTAAAAATGGAAGCTGCTGTTTATTGGCTTCCAACTGTAAGTACGTTTTATTGTTTGTAACATGTCTTTTAAACCTATAGTTCTATTGCTATTTTTGGTTGCATCAAGGACATATACAAAGAGCAACTTGTTTTTGCTTCGCTAGCCAGTTAGCTAAATTCCAATGCATATACTTCTCCAACAAACGTCCATGTTCATAGACAAACAGTTGTTCATGCTAAATTAGACGCTACCTTTACAAAAATGCTACAACTCCGTCATGTATTTGGCTACAGTAAAGCTTTAATCAGGATAAAACTGTATATTGAAAGCTAACAAAAAGCAGTGACAGCATCTAAACACTTTGACACAAATATAAAAAATGAAATACCATTCATAAACGTCCTTTAAAAGCCGTGATTGCAGAAGTTCTGCTTGACCCTCTTCATCTGGGTCTGATTTGGCTCAATTTGATACAGCAATATAGACGCCATTATTTACATTTCCACTGAAGCGGTAGTAATAACGAATGGTAAGGGGCGTGGTGTTTCCTGGACACTTCAGCGAATCACGATACACTGGCCCAGCTACCAACCTGCCAACCAATCTGAGCCCATTGCATATTTTGGAGGGAGTGGCTTCATAGAACCAGGAAGTCAAATGAGCCGTTCATATGACAGTGGAAACAGGAGGTGTAGAATAAAGGTAAAATATATGAAAAATACAGCATTTTCAAAAAAACTAAGCATTAAGACATGTTAAACTGTGCCCCAAAAACACAATCAAACCTAGAAAAAAAACACTGAACCACCCCTTTAACCATTTTAATCACAAATCACTAGGGCTGCACGATTAATCGCATGCTATTCTCACGCGCATTTCGTCAGTAAAGCCGGTTCCCTGATTACCGCTAAATCGCCATCACCTGCTTTCAAATGAAGCGGCATTTAATAGACAGAGCCGTAGGTCACTGAAAAGCCACGCAATATCGCGTTCATATCGCAGATGAATCGCCTGCGATAATGAACGCGATATTGCGTGGCTTGTCCGTGAACTACGGCTCCGTCTATTAAAAGGCGCTCCGTTTAAAAACAGGTGATGACGATTTAGCGGTAATCAGGGAACCGGCTTTACTGACGAAATGCGCGTGAGAATAGCATGCGATTAATCGTGCAGCCCTACAAATCACTGGTCAGTAAATACTGTAAATAAAGTAACTTAGCATGGAATAGCCTTCACCAACTTGCACACAGCTTTTTACAGGAATAAGAGTCAGTGTTGTTCCACTCAATGTTGATGGCTTCAAATGGTTCAAAAATGTCTTCCAGTTTGTTTGAGTTTAATGTGAGACTGATGCATTTAGGAGTTCCAAGGTCAGATGATTAAATTGATTGTATTGCTTAATAAAGCATAATGAGAAAGTCAATCATAGACATTAATTTTGAATGATAAAAATGTAAATTTAATAAATGACAATTATCATAACAGAATAATACAGACAATAATCAATTAACTTCCAATATCTCTGAAATATTGAAGTCCAAAATATCAGTATTATTATAGGAAAATGTTAGTTACAATCTTAATCAATCCTTAGCAAAATCTTAATCCAATCCAAATATAATGTTAATCAAAAGTTTAAGTATAAATCAATAAATCTAAATCTATAAGTCTGAGTCAAAGGTTCTTGCCTAAGAAGAACAGAGTTGACGAGATCTCATATTATGCAAGGAGTAGAAGTCACTATCGAGAGAGGTCAAATAGTGACTGAAAATACAGAATAAGCAGGGCCCTTCTTTATACAAAAACCAGACATCATTAACAACAAAAGCTATTAAAGTGAATCAAAAATAATATAGCTGTCTCTTCAATTTGCAAGTACAAAGTACACTCTGACAAACAATTAGATGGACAAACGAGGTATCAGTTCCTCTTTTCGTGGAAATCAGATATATCTGTGAAGACAGGGACCTATTATAATATACTTTGGCCCTTGTGCTGGTTATGTGTGTCTCCTATTTTGCAGACATGACCTTTAAAAGATATTTGAACTTTAACACTAGCATTTACATATGCGAAAAGAAACCACAAAAAAAAAAAAAAAATGTGTACGTGCACTGCAGCAAACGTGGAAAAACATACCAGTCACGATGCCCTTAAAAGGCCTTTTCGTAAGAAAGACAGTGCATTTGCCTTAAAATCTTCAAACAATAAATGATTATAATATTATTGATTCAATTATTGATCATGGGCAAGAAAAACATTTTTCATTTTCAATCTTCACTCCAATATATATTATTTCTATAAAAATATGATTGAAATGTTAATCTTCTCTTCGCCCGCATCAGAGACCATATTTTCACTATAGGGTGTAAATCTGGACTCTGACCAGGCCAAAACATGAGCCCGATGGACTTGTTCTCAAGCCACTTCTTGGTTGTCTTTGCAATTTGGACAGGAGCATGGTCTTGTTGAAAAATAACATCTGATCATTCCTATTTAAATAAAATATTTTTTTCGTTGTGGAAAGCAAGCCATTCTGCACTATTCTCCGGTAATCCAAAGCATTAAAGCATCCTACTCGAATTTCCCCCTTTTTAATTTTAAAACTGGGATTTTAAAGGGTTAGTTGACCCAAAAACTAAATTTCTGTCATTAATTACTCACCCTCATGACCATGACGGTCCACACCCTTAAGACCTTCGTTCATCTTCAGAACACAAATTAAAGGTGCCCTAGAATCAGAATTTGAATTTACCTCGGCATAGTTGAATAACAAGAGTTCAGTACATGGAAAAGACATACATTGAGTTTCAAACCCCATTGTTTCCTCCTTATGTAAATCTCATTTGTTTAAAAGACTTCCGGAAAACACTCGGATCTCAACATAACACTGACTGTTACGTAACAGTCGGGATCATTAATATGTATGACCCCAATATTTGCATAATGCCAGCCCATTCGACGCATTAGACAAGGAAAGGCAGTATTAACGGCTGGATCTGTGCACAGACAAGGTAAGCAAGCAAGAACAACAGCGAAAAATGGCAGATGGAGCAATAATAACTGACATGATCCATGATATCATGATATTTTTAGTGATATTTGTAAATTGTCTTTCTAAATGTTTCATTAGCATGTTGCTAATATACTGTTAAATGTGTTTAAAGTTACCATCGTTTCTTACTGTATTCACGGAGACGAGAGTCGTTGCTATTTTCATTTTTAAACACTTGCAGTCTGTATAATTCATAAACACAACTTCATTCTTTATAAATCTCTCCAACAGTGTGTAATGTTAGCTTTAGCCACAGAGCATAGCCTCAAACTCACACAGAATCAAACGTAACCATCTAAATAAATACTTTACTCACATAATTCGAAGCATGCATACAGTATGCATGACGAACATCTTGTAAAGATCCATTTGAGGGTTATATTAGCTGTGTGAACTTTGTAAATGCACAGTATTATAGTCGAGAGCTCGTGGGGCAGAGGGCGCGCATCTCTTAAAGGGGCCGTGCTGAAAAAATCAGTGCATAGTTAATGATGCCCCAAAATAGGCAGTTAAAAAAATTAATTAAAAAAAATCTATGGGGTATTTTGAGCTGAAACTTCACAAACACATTCAGGGGACATCTAGGACTTATATTACATCTTGTAAATAAACAATCTAGGGCACCTTTAAGATATTTTGATGAAATCCGAGAGGTTTTTTAATCCTTCATTGAAAGCAACAAAATTAACACATTCAATGTCCAGAAAAGTAGTAAAAACATTGTTAAAATAGTCCATGTGACTACAGTGGTTCAACCTTAATGTTATTAAGCGACGAGAATACTTTTTGTGCGCAAAAACAAAACAAAAAAAATGTATCCTCTTCTCTGTCAGTCTGTTATGCAGTTGACGCAGTGCTGCGTTTCCGTGTTTACGTCCGAATGCCGGCTCACTATTGGCCGGCTTCTGCGTCAGCATCACACGCATGCCTTGTGCTGCTCGCAAGAACACCATAGCCCAATACGAGCTGCCGTTAGGACGCAGAACCTGGAAGTTCTTCAATGAAAATAGCGTACAAGTCTGACAGGGGCGAATTTGTTAAAGTTGTTGTTTTTGTTTTGTTTTTGCGCACAAAAAGTATTCTTAATGATTCATTAAATTAAGGTTGAACCAATGTAGTCAAATGGACTATTCTAACAATGTTTTTACTACTTTTCTAGACACTGAATGTGGTAATTTCGTTGCTTTTAATGGAGCATAAAAAACCTCTCGGATTTCATCAAAATATCTTAATTTGTGTTCTGAAGATAAACAAAGGTCTCACAGGTGTTGAACGACATGAGGGTGAGTAATTAAAGGGTTAGTTCACCCAAAAATGAAAATTCTGTCAATTATTATTCACCCTTATGTTGTTTCACACCCATAAGACCTTCGTTTATATTTGGAATGCAAATTGAGATATTTTTGTTGAAATCCAGGAGCAATGACATTTCCTCAAGATCCATAAAGGTACTAAAAACATATTTCAATCACTTCATGTGAGTACAGTGGTTCAATATTAATATTATAAAGCAACGAGAATGCAAAAAACAAAATAATGACTTATTTAGTGATGGCCGATTTCAAAACACTGCTTCAGGAAGCTTCGGAGCATAATGAATCAGTATGTCGAATCAGCGGTTCGGAGCGCCAAAGTCACGTGATTTCAGCAGTCTGGCGGTTTGACACACGATCATGATTCGATACGCTGATTCATTATGCTCCGAAGCTTCCTGAAGCAGTGTTTTGAAAATGCTCTTTTGTTTTTTTGGCGCACCAAAAATATTCTCGTCACTTTATAATATTAGTATTGAAACACTGTACTCGCATGAAGTGATTTAAATATGTTTTTAGTACATTAATGGATCTTGAGAGAGGAAATGTCATTGCTCCCTATGCAGGCCTCACTGAGCCATCGGATTTCAACAAAAATATCTTAATTTGTGTTCCGAAGATTAACGAAGGTCTTACAGGTGTGGAACGAATAAGTAAGTAATAAATGACATTATTTTCATTTTCGGGTTAACTAACCCTTTAATGACAGAAATTTAATTTTGAAAGTGTTGAAAAAGTCATGGAAATTAGTTGTGTATCCGTCTGTAATGCAAAAGTCTTAGCTTACCTGAAAGTGCAGGTTGTGGCCTTCGAGGCAAGCCCTTATGTGACAAAGTGCAGTAACCTTCTCTAACAAAATGCCAGAGCTTATTTCCAAGACGAGTCTGTTGTACCTTTTTCGGGAGGAGACGTTAGTTGGCTTTGACAGGAGGGAGGAATCACGGGCAGTTCAGTGAGGCGATACTCGAGAGATTATTGGAACAGCACCCTCTCCTCCTGTGAACTCAATTGAGGCGTCATTCCATCACTGCGCCAAATCATTTAAGAGCGAAAGACAGAGTGTCCGCAAATGACACGAGGCCGATAAATAAAAAGACGCGCGCATTTCCTTCGGCGGGAAAGGTTTTAATAAGGCAGTGAGTGTAATCAGTGGCTTCACTAGCGCCTGCCTCCATATAGCCAGGCATGATTGTCCGCCAGGGACGGTGATTTATGAGGGCAGCCGCAGCAGTGGCTTCTTGCTTGATTACATGGCTGCCCGCAAATGCATGCAGCAAACAGATATTAAATCAGCGGGGCATATTCCGATGACACCGCACTGAAGGGAGCGTGGGCGAGGGGCGTCTGCTGCTCGGTGTGAAAACCTGCGTGGGGGCGGGGAATTACGTTTCCAGTTTCCAGTTCTGATGAGTTTGCCGACGTTTCGGTGTATGCCGGTCATTACTTGTCATGAGACTGTAAATACTAAGGAGGGTTTCGCCATTATTATGACATGTGGGTTACACGCGGACCCTTGATAATCGCTAGATGGGAAAAGGGCAAATGGAAAATATTAAAGGGCCCATGTGTGGCTCTGGCTCAGAGTGGTTGGGTGAACTCTCGATGTGCTTTTGCATCATAAAGGCCTATAGGTTTTTATGTTCATATAGAAGAGTAATTAATGATTGTGGTTCCCATGCTTTTTTATCGTAGGCCTATGTGCCCCCACAGCCATATCAAGATTATAGACATTAGGCCTACGCACCATGCAGAGAAACAAGTGCACAGCCATCTTTAGAATTTTGTATTTGAACTTCCATTTTTGCAGAAGCTCTGTACATTATTATGGCATTGTTGTCGAAAAGTAATTAGCTGGTGAAGTGTATTTAGCTACTTATTGGAAAGTTACTAAAAGTTATCATGAGAATTGTTATGTTCGAAGCAGATGTCATAATGAATGTCAGACCGGGAAGATTTTAAAAAGAGTGGTTCATTCGTAAATCTGTAAGATCTTACCTTCATGCTGTGGAAATTGTAACTGGTAAACATGCAGGAAACCAAAATATTCTTTTTAACTTTAATGTAATTTTAATGTAATTATATATATATATATATATATATATATATATATATATATATATATATATATATATATATATATATATATATATATATATATATATTGTGTTGGTCCCCCTTTTCCTGCCAAAACAGCCCTGACCCGTCGAGGCATGAACTCCACTAGACCCCTGAAGGTGTGCTGTGGTATCTGGAACCAAGATGTTAGCAGCAGATCCTTTAAGTCCTGTAAGTTGTGAGGTGGGGCCTCCATGGATTGGACTTGTTTGTTTAGCACATTCCACAGATGCTCGATTGGATTGAGATCTGGGGAATTTTGGAGGCCAAGTCAACATGGTTGTGCTCCTCAAACTAGGGCTGCACGATTAATCGCATGCTATTCTCACGCGCATTTCGTCAGTAAAGCCGGTTCCCTGATTACCGCTAAATCGCCATCACCTGCTTTCAAATGAAGCGGCATTTAATAGACAGAGCCGTAGGTCACTGAAAAGCCACGCAATATCGCGTTCATATCGCAGATGAATCGCCTGCGATAATGAACGCGATATTGCGTGGCTTGTCCGTGAACTACGGCTCCGTCTATTAAAAGGCGCTGCGTTTAAAAACAGGTGATGGCGATTTAGCGGTAATCAGGGAACCGGCTTTACTGACGAAATGCGCGTGAGAATAGCATGCGATTAATCGTGCAGCCCTACCTCAAACCATTCCTGAACCATTTTTGCTTTGTGGCAGGGTGCATTATCCAGCTGAAAGAGGCCACACAGTCACCAGGGAATACCGTTTCCATGAAAGGGTGTACATGGTCTGCAACAATGCTTAGGTAGGTGGTGCGTGTAAAAGTAAAGTTTCCCAGTAGAACATTGCCCAAAGCATCACACTGCCTCTGCTGGCTTGCCTTCTTCCCATTGTGCATCATGGTGCCATGTGTTCTCCAGGTAAGCGACGCACCCAGTCATCCACGTGATGTAAAAGAAAATGTGATTCAACAGACCAGGCCACCTTCTTCTATTGCTCCGTGGTCCAGTTCTGATGCACATGTGCACACTGTTGGAGCTTTTGGCGGTGGACAGGGGTGAACTTCGGTAAAGTTAATTTTATATTCGCACATTCGGACATCCGTATTCAATAGCCTTGTTAATCACACTACATTGGACATTCAGTGGACATTCACAAGGAAATATGCCATTAAACAATACTTGCCTATTTTGATCGAATGTGAAAAATGTTGTAAATTGACAATCGTTGGTTGTCAATATCATGTCGCTGCTTAAAATTCACAAACATTAATTTATTGCACATTTATTGGAAAGTCTGAATTTATCAGAAGTCCAAATGTGCGAATATAAAACCAACTTTACCCAAGTCAGGGGTGAGCATGGGCACCCTGACTGGTCTGCGGCTACACCGCCCCTTACGCAACAAACTATGATCCACTGTGTATTCTGACACCATTCTATCAGAACCAGCATTAACTTCTTGAGCAATTTGAGCTGCAGTAGCTCGATCGGACCACACGGGCCAGCTTTCGCTCTCCGTGAGCCTTGGCCGCCCATGACCCTGTCGCCAGTTCACCACTGTTCCTTCATTGGACCATTTTTGATAGATACTGACCACTGCAGACCAGAGACACCACACAAGAATGCAGTTTTGGAGATGCTCTGACCCAGTCGTCTAGCCATCACAATTTGGCCTTTGTCAAACTCGCTCAAATTCTTACGCTTGCCCATTTTTCACACATCAACTTTGAGGACAAAATGTTCCCTTGCTGCCTTATATATCCCACTAACAGGTACTGTGATGAAGAGATAATCAGTGTTATTCACTTCACCTGTCAGTGGTCATAATGTTATGCCTGATTGGTGTGTGTATATATATATATATATATATATATATATATATATATATATATATATATATATATATATATATATATATATATATATATATATATATATATATATATATATATATATATAAAATCGATTAATCACGATTATTGGATTACTATGGAACTGGACTCCTTTGAGGATGAAAGGCCAGGTTTTGAAAAATTAAGAAATTAAGACATCAAACAACTTTTACAATTATTCTTTAGGTACATTGTACTGTTGCAAAAAAGCGAAAGGTGAACACACTGCTCATCTTCCTTTAACAATAATGAGCTTGGAGTTCAGGCCATTAAACTTTACAATATGTAAGCAATAAATAATTCAGAGTTTCTTTTTGTTTCAACACTGTTGAAAGAGAGAAAGCCGCAATAACAATTTTAGGGCCTAATATTTAATATTGAATTCCTCATGCTTGGGGTTTTCAAAACATTTATTGTTGACAAAATAACCATAAGCTGGATAACTGATGCCGTTGTTTAAAAAAGTGACAAGAACAGCCTTAATTCTTTTCTCTCTCTTTTTTTTTTTTTTTTGGTTAATTCATAAGGATTAGTGTGGGTAGAAAAATCAATTGCTTTTTTCTTGCAAATGGCAATGTGGCATCTTTTGTGAAAAACAGAGATTAGGGAGCAGCATTAAATCACTTGTCATAAAATGGGGGGGAAAGGGAAAAAACAGGGATAACTAAGATTCTCAAGAAACATTTCTTATGTTGGTTCTGTGTAATGCATTTTACAGAATGGCACAGTGCCACCCTATGGGTGGATGCAAAATTACACTTCTTTCAGATTAAAAAAAAAATCTAACTTTAAAGGACAAGGGACATTAAATATTTACAAAACACGCTGGTGAAGATGGACCAATCACTGTAGTGTGTGATGTACTGATAATAAGCCATTTTTAGGCATTAAGATTACTGTTGCGAATTTCTATTTGCATGTCAGATGGCAATCCTCTAAATTAATAGCCTACGTTAAAAAATATCCATAACTTTTAGTGTACACATGTCTGCAATGAGACAATAAATCGTTCTAGAATATAAATGCGGATTTATGTGAATTGGGTTTCTGACCACCATGGCCCCCTAGAGGAATTTAACAAGTTTGTGCCTCATTATTTCCAATGATCAGGACAGGCTGGTAGAAAAGTGTTCAGAATATCCGTGAAGGGCGGAGCCTACAGACGGCACTTTTTACGTCACATAAATGTGGTTCCGGTTGAAAGGTACGCATGTGTTTTGGACTTTATAACAATACAGAAGAAGCATATTTTTGTATGAAAACCGGTAACAGTTCTTGGACAGTCTTTTATTTATAGAGCGACGCGACACTCCACGATGTTTACGAGAGGTTGTATATACACATCCAAACAGGCTTATCATATTCTAAGGTCATTATGAGGACAATTTATATTTAACATAACTGTGTACATGCTATAAATTAAACTAAGATTAGAATCACAACCGTCATTGTTTTTGTCTGTTCTGGACGGTACAAGTTAACCTACTTTAACAGACAAGAGTGCTGTTTTTAGTAGGGACATTAAATGTTTAAATCCCCCTGTGTGATCTGATCAGATTACAGTCTAGCTGTGTGATCCTGTTTACCTGTTTCAGTCGGGAACCACACGGCAGTTGTTTGAACATGACTGACTTAAATTGCCAGTCTAATTCTCTTGTATCTGCACTAACTGCGTTTGCTTTCCTTGTATCTTCAACATGTCTTTTTTACAGACCAGTGATTATAACAAGGTCATTCGTGTGTTCATCTCAGTCTGTTGTTGGGTAAATGGTAGTGTTGTTTTCTCTCAGTTTGAACTAAATTCATGTCGTTTCTGTAGAATGGGGAACTTCACGTCGTCTGCGCCTGGTTTGTCAAGCTCTGCATGCAATCAGTTTGTCCAGGTAAGCTTTACGCTGGTGGTTTGTTTTGGTTCAATTAAAGGAAAAGTTCACTAGTCTTAATTACTCACTCATGTCGTTCCGAACCCTTGTGACTGTTCTTCTGTGGAACATCAAAGTTCCATGCAACCCAGATCATTAAGATTCGTGAATGAATCATTTAGAACTGTTTTTGTGAACCAGATCAATTGATTCATTGAAAAGGTCTGAATAACAGCTTAAAGGGATAGTCCACCCAAAAAATGACAATTCTGTCATCATTTACTCACGCCCGTGTCGTTCAACCTAACACTGTGTCTACACAGGATGCAACCGTTGATGCATCGCATCAAAGTCCCTTTAAGACGAGTCATTTCATTCGGCGGCCATCTTTGACGCCTCTTGGGCATCCAAGTGCAGCTCCTGTCTCTTTGAATGGGGAAACATCAAATTCTCTAAAGCTGTTTGCCAAGCTTTCGATTAAATGTCATATTTGAAATCACCAATGAAATCTGAAAACATCTGTCTCATAAATATTGTTTCTAAACGCTCGAATCATGACAAAAAAATGATATTTTTCAGGCTGGATCAACCTATTGCGCATGTGCAGTCCTAAATGCGCGTCTCTTGTGCCTCATTTTGGAGGTGTGCATCTGACTGTTTCTGTAGAAACTGGTGCTTCTAATGGCCGCTGCAGTGACGCGATGACTTTACCAGTCAGCGATTGGCTCTTATTTAGAAGGCGGGACTTATTCCGCCATATTGCGCATTTCACTTTCTCCCATTCAAAACAATACGAGTGCCACATCTTGTGTTATTCTATAGTCTTTGGTCGCATCCATAGACTGTAAAAAAATATGGACGTAGTGTCCGAGACGTCACCCGTAGATTTCTGAAGAGCATTTTTGAAACAAAAATGAGGCTGCTGCCATCTTTGCAGCGCGTCACCACACATCACTCCCAGATAACTGAAAATGGGCAAAGAGGCGGGATGTGGTTGGAACCGAGGTGCCTGGTTACTGAAACCACGCCCGCCTAGCTCGACGTGATCATGTTAGTGGGCTAAATAAGCTATCTATCTTTCTAAGATACTATCTAAAAGATTAAAGATAAAAAGATAATAAATTATATCATTTGAAAATTCTAAAGTTTTACTGTCAATCTATGGTGTCTTTTTACCAGATGCTCCAGCACCAGTAATTGTAATTCATGTCAGGTGTGCAAATAACATGAAAAATCAAACGGGACGATCGCGAGATAAATCAATCCATGGCACTTGGGTAAAATGTCCATGAGCGTCCATTGAAAAACAAAAAACAGTACTTTTGTCAACAAAAGCGTTAAATCCACGAAATATTGATATATTATCCATTGTTTGCATCACATTTCTTCTGAATGATCTGCTCTCCATCATCGTTCTTCAAGAAATTAGGCAATCTGAGCAGCGTTTATGTTGTAAAAATGTATACGATTGTATCTAACAAACAAATGAGCCCGCGTCCAAAGTATAATTTTTCAAAATAGTGCGGCAGTTTTAGTTATAATATCCAAGCAGTGCTGTCTGAGTTTTATCCTCCTGCTATTGTCATTGTAGTAAATCTCAGGAACAAAACTTTTAGCCAATGCCAAGATGATCCAACAACGTGTGTTCTGTATATCTTCTGCATGTGCATGTACACGAGTCTCGACCATTAACGCAGCAAGCCATATTATTTTATAATTGTATATATTATTATTTTATAATTGTATAAAATAATCCCGAAAAAAAGCACAAACACGGCAGAGATGTCAAATTCAGCAGCTGGAATTAGCTGAGTTAAAGTGACGGCTCACAGACAGCAGCGGCAAACCTGTCACTCAAGCCTTTAACCACGCCCTTAATTATGCAGAACTTTAAGGCTTAGTATTTTTTAAACGGATGAGTTGTAAAAAAAATTCACCCCCCTCAGAGTTGTCATGAAGGACAAAATTAGCAGTATAGACCAAAACCACAATTTGATCCAGGCTGTAAACATGTTTTTTTTTCTGCTGTAAAGTTGGCCGTTTTAACATGGGACTCAATGAGATTCTGCTCTTTTTTTGAAGCCTGTCCCTAGCGGCCAGTCGATGAATTGCGGTTTAAGTCACTTCCGTATTCGGGGAGGTTGCTGCTTGGTCGCATCGCACCGTAACAGCTAGAAGCTGGATGCGACAAAGCAATCATTGCAAATTCATTTGTCCTTTCCATTGACTGTAAAAAAGATGGACGACACACCTTCACTCTCTTCCACTGTAGTAACTGAAGCCTCCAGTGTGTCAATATGGCGCTGACATCTCGAGTCTCAAGTCTGCGCATAGTGAACTTGGAGCCAGAGTCTGCGCAATAGTGAGCGCGAAGTGGAGCAGCGATATCTAAGCCCACACCCCTGCAAAATCAGTTAATACTGCAGAACAACACATTATGTTGGTGTAAAAGTAAACAGTTCTGTAAATGTATAAATTAAAGTTAAAGCTCCAATCTCCTCCCGAAGATAAGAGAAAAGCCCGTTGGCGCCTCAGTGACTACTTCGCTCAGAGAAGCCGTAATCTCATCTGTCAATCATGACGTCAAAACCCACATTTTTATAGCATCAAATAACTAACTTAAAACAAACTTATTTAAAGAACAAACTTTTTAACTAAATATCAGCGTGATAAAAACTGCCTAAAATGACTCTGACTTTAGTTTGTCTCATGTTCAATACATTTCATGGAGAGGGCGGGGTTTATGACCTATACTGCATCCAGCCACCTGGGGGCGATCGAGACGCTTTGGCTTCACTTTTCAGGATTTGTGTGGCACGCTTAGTCCTTTCTATCGTGAGTGCTTGGTGTACGTCATAAATAGAACAAGGCATCAGTTTACTGTTGTGGATTTGTCTTGTTGTGTTGCGTCGCATTATAATCAGTAATCATAATGGGTTCTATTGTATTTTGTTGCGTCGCATCGCGCCGCTCATGTCCGGTGAAGACATGGTGTAAAAGAAGACATTTTGAAGAATTTTGGTAACAATTTTGGTCCCTCCCTCCCTATTGACTTCAATTATTTGGGTTGAAAATACAGTGAAAGGAACTGAAACTGTCCTACCAACATGTGTTGTATATATATTTGGTCTTCACAATTAATCAAAATAAAATCAATATGGCTTAGTGAAATTTTCAAATCGTAAAGGCTGCAGTTTAATTAAATAGATATATGCGCTGTGTATTTCAGAGTGAATAGTGGCACTGTGTTCTTTTACATGCAAGCAGCTCATAATCTGGTGTTTTCAGTGTTTTTTTGGAGTGGCTCAGGTCACAGTAAATACTGATCCACAAAAACTTCATCTCTGCTAGCGCTGCGAGTCAATGTGCATTTGTGAACACAACATGCGGCATCCATCTTTCTTGTAACGATATGTGCTTGTAACTGGCTATTGTCAACAAAAGAGAAGCTTTAAAAGTCATATTTAATTCATATTCAAATTTTGTCATATTCACCCTCAAGTTGTTCCAAATGTGTATGAGTTTCTTTCTTCTGTGGAACACAAAAGAAGTATTGTGGTAATCAAACAGTTGACGGTAGCTACTGACTTCCATAGTAGGAAAAAAAAAATACTATGGAAGTCAATGGCTACTGTCTGTCTGGATAAAATATCATCTTTTGGGTGAACTATCCTTTTAAGGGCTCCTTGCGGTTTTCTGACAAAATAAAAGCTCAATGGCTTAACCTTTTGAAAATGAAGAAATTAAGACAGCCATAAATATTAGCACTGCAATTTTAATGTTATTTTTTAAATGATTATTTCCTCAAATACTGAATTTTTACTGGAGTTTTTAAATATTTTTATTATTTTCATATTAATATATAATTGCGAAATTTTTGTGCTAAATTGTGCAGCCCTACAAACAAAAAGCAAAGCAAACATGGAACTTTTTTCCCCCACTTTTTAAATTACATTAGCATTGATTAACCTGGATCTCTCTCTTTTTTTTTTTTTGGCTTTGTTTATTTGTTTTTTACAGGATGTTGTGTCTAGTAACTGTGTTGTAATATTCTCCAAAACCACATGCCCCTACTGTAAGATGGCAAAGAATGTCTTTAATGAGATAGGAGCTACATATAAAGTTGTTGAATTGGATGAGCACAACGATGGCCGACGTCTCCAGGAGACCTTAGCACAAATGACAGGTGCCAGAACGGTAAGCCCTGTGATTTGTTTATATCTACAAAAACATTTCCATTCCTGGATGCCGATTCGAATTTTGCATATGATTATATTATCACATGCAAAATTTCATGCAAAAATGATTATATAATCACATTTCATGCAAAAATGTTTATGTAATTGCATGCAAAATTCCAGTCACCTGGTAAATATATTGTTTTTGTCAAGATAGTATTTCTGACGATAGTCTTTTTCAGGTGCCAAGAGTCTTTATTAACGGGCAGTGCATTGGAGGGGGCTCAGATACAAAGCAGCTCCACCAGCAAGGGAAACTACTGCCTCTTATTGAACAATGTCATCCATGCTGTTTGAGTACCAGCCCTGATGGCTCAGGCAATGGCCAACAGCCTAATCAGTCATAATGATTTGTAATATGTGTTTGTACTTTATGGTCACCCTTGAACGGCTCAAATAAAGGTTAAAGTGTTAGTTCACCCTCATGTCGTTCTCCACCCGTAAGACCTTCGTTTATCTTTGGAACACAAATTAAGATATTGTCAATGAAATCCAATGGCTCAGTGAGGCCTCTATTGAGAGCAAAGCCATTCAAACTCTCAAGATCCAGAAAGATGCTACATATTTGAAACAGTTCATGTGAGTTCAGTGGTTCTATCTTAATAATATAAAGTGACAAGAATACTTTTTGTGTGCCAAAAAAACAAAATAAAGACTTTTCAACAATATCTATATGGGCCGATTTCAAAACACTGCTTCAGAGCTTTACGAATCGAATCAGTGAATCGGAGCACCAAAGTCACGTGATTTCAGCAGTTTAGCCGTTTGATAGGAGATCTGAATCACTAATAAAGCTCAGAAGCTTCATGAAGCAGTGTTTTGAAATCGGACCATATAGATAGTTGGAAAGTCATTATTTTGTTTTTTCGGCGCACAAAAAGTATTCTCGTCTCTTTATAATATTAAGATAGAACCACTGTACTCACATTAACTGTTTCAAATATGTTTTTAGTACCTTTATGGACCTTGAGAGTTTGAATGGCTTTGCTCTCAATAAAGGCCTCACTGAGCCATTGGATTTCATCTACAGTATCTTTTTTTTTCTTCTTTTTTTTTTAATAAAGAAAAAATAGAAAAAAAAATAGGATACAAAGTACTACATATTATTAGGGCAGTTACATGAACTTGAAAAGCTTCAAAATTTGTATTGTTTTTATAAGCTTTTTGTTTTGTGATCTCATGTTTGAAAGAGTTTCAAAATATATTGTGAGATCAGTGTTATAAAATGTAATATATGAGGGTTTCTTTTGAGTTATTTTTGTCTTATGAATATAAAACTTTGCCAAAATAATTAAAAGATTATCAACAGTATCTTAATTTGTGTTCCGAAGATGAATGAACGACATGAGGGTGAGTAATAAATTACATTATTTTCATTTTTGGGTGAACTAACCCTTTAAGTATTTGTGTTTTAAAATGTATGCTGCTGTAACTGCCTGATTTAACGACATTGTTATTGTTATTTTATTATAACTTTTCTGGACTTTTGTCATCTGAAATACAGAAATGTGCTGTGTTTTCTTGTAAAATATAATAGCATATGATATTACATACGATTTTAGATGACTTTTTTTCCGACTTGAGTTACAAAACCTCAGTATTTCTTTATGTATTATAAATAAAGTATTAATGTTTTTTTGTTTTTGTTTTTTTTTTTCAAAATGTGTTGAAATGTTGTTGTTTTTTCTGATTAAAGCGCACAAACACCCGCTGGATCGAAATAAAACCTTATTTTACATCATTGTAAACAACTCATTATTGACGCCTAGAATTCTGCAGGAATGTCAACATTCTAATATAGGCTATCTATAATTATATCCCAACAAATGTAATTTAGCGTAATATTATAACACGACATGGAGTATACTAACATTTAAATGCACTGTATTTGTCTAACGACGGAAATTTCCTTTCAAAATCACTTTTTTGAAATAAGGCGAAGAGCGACTCGAACACGCTCCTAGACACACGGAGGCAGAAGCGCGCGACGCATATTTGAGACACCGCATGAAGCAGAAGAATGACGCATGTCGAAAGGAATGCCGGGAAAACTACTGTATGTGTGAATGAGTCTCATTAGCCTCGTTTAACCGCTACACGAGAACAATTTTCTGTTTACAATAAGATATATCATTTCAGAAATGGCGGGAAGCGCTGGGGAATGGTGTCTTATGGAAAGCGACCCTGGAGTTTTTACAGAGCTGATAAAGGGCTTTGGTGAGCACTCAATATTTTCTGAAATTATAGCGGGGCGTGTAAGTGCGCTAGTTTTGCTTCAGTTCATTGATTTTGATCACCAGCCTGCGATGTGGTTTAAATCCACATAATGATATTTTCTGAATGTTCTCAGTGTATGAGTCAGTGCTGCACTACACTTCTTAATTAATGCAGAATGACAGCTGCCTCACATTTCTGCAGCTTAACTTGAGTCTAATGTCAGTGGTCATGTCACAAAAAAGTAGTGAGCAGCCTACCTAGACGGCGTTTTTGAGGCATCATTTGCAAGTTCCTAACAACTGATTCGTATTTTTATTGGTATTATTAGACGAACATTTGAATTCGGTGCATTTAGGCATCACAGGCATGTTCCGATTCATATTTGTGTGGCCACCAAACTGTGTTCGAACTTATGATTCAGTACATTTGCACGTTTCAAACATTCGATTCGAATATTTTTGTCGGTATTATTTCTTGAATACAATCCTTGAATTCAGTATATTTGGGCATTATTCTCACCTTCTGAACATTTGCGTCATAGTTTGTCTGTATTGGTTGAGTATGAACATTGAATTCATTATATTTGGGCATCGTTTGCACGTTCCGAACATCTGATTCTTATTTGTGTGGACATTATTGTTTAAAACATTTGATTCAATGTATTTAGGCATCATTTGCATGTTCTAAACATCTTTTTGTGTTATTGAGCATTCTCAATAATTTGCACATTCTCAATTATCTATTAATATTTGTCTGGGAATTATTGATTGCATATGAACATTTGAGTAATACATCGATGAGCTGACACATTATGCCTTATATGCTGTTGGTCCTCCTTCGTGATGCAAAAACAGCGTCGACCCCCTGAGGCATGGACTCAACGAGACCCCTGAAGGTGTCCTGTGGTATATCTACCATTAGCAGCAGATCCTTCAAGTCCTGAGGGTTGCAAGGTGGAGCAAACTTGTTGGTCCAGCTCATCCCATAGATGCTCTGTTGGATTGAGATCTGGGGAATCTGGAGACCACAGCAACACCTTGAACTCTTCATCACGTTCTTCAGATCATTCCTGAACAATGTATCCAGTGTGGCAGGGTGTATTATCCTGCTGAACGAGGACTTCGGTAAAGTTGGTTTTATATTCGCACATTCGGACTTCTGATAAATTCAGACTTTCCAATAAATGTGCAATAAATTAATGTTTGCAAATTTTAAGCAGCAACATGATACTGACAACCAACGATTGTCAACTTACAACATTTTTCACAGTCGATCAAAATAGGCAAGTATTGTTTTAATGGCATATTTACTTGTGAATGTCCACTGAATGTCCAATGTAGTGTGATTAACAAGGCTATTGAATACGGATGTCCGAATGTGCGAATATAAAACCAACTTTACCCAAGTTGAACGAGGCCACTTCCACCAGGCAACACCATTGTCATGAAGGACGTACCTGGTCTGCAACAATGTTTAGGTAGGTTGGTGGCATGTGACAATTTTATGTCCATGTGAATGGCCAGACCCAGGGTTTCCCAGCAGAACATTGACCAGAGCATCACGTTCCCTCCGCTGGCTTGTCGTCATCCCACAGTGCTTCCTGGTGCATCACTTCCCCAGGTAAACAGCGCACACGTACACAGCCGTCCACGTGATGTAAAAGAAAACAGGACTCATGGGACCAGGTGACCTTCTGCTGCTCCACAGTCCAGTTCAGACACTTGCATGCCCATTGTAGGCACTTTTAACAGTGGACAGGGGTCATCATAAGCACGCTGATTGGTCTGCAGCTACACAGCCCCATACGCAGCAGAGTGCGATGACGTGTTCCTCCCATTACCATCATTCAAATTTTTGTGCCATAGTAGACCTTCTGTTGGTTCTGACCAGACAGGATAGTCTTCATTGCCTTCGTGCATCGATGCACCTTGGGCGCCCAACACCCTGTCGCCTGTTTGTTGTTTGTTCCCTCTTGGATCACCGTTGGTAAATTCTCACCACTGCTGACCGGGAGCAACACACAAGCCTTGCCGTTTCAGAGATACTCTGACCCAGTCGCCTTGCCAGGGGCGTAGCCATCATTTCAAGAGTGAGGGGGACAGAAATGTTGGGTGTGTAATACCAGTTTTTATCAGGCCACTAAATAATTGATCGATTTTATTATTTTTTTCTCTCATTTCTTGCTTTTGATTTGAAATGAAATACACTGCTGAACAATAAACAATATCTAATATTTTCCCCTATATTTTATGACAATTTTATGATTGGTTTATATACTACAAACACTTGTGCTTTAAGCCCTTATGAATTTTATACAATGTAAAATAAAATAAAAAGATCACAGAATAAGGCAGAACATACAATACCTATCATTTTTTGGAAACATTACAATTGTACAATTGATATGTGTCTTCTGCTCACCAAGGCAGGATTTATTTAATTAAATACAGTAAAAACAGTAATATTGTGAAATAGTATTACAATTTAAAAATAGCTGTTTACTATGTGAATATATTGTAAAATGTACATATTATGTGGTCAAAGCTGAATTATTAGCATCATTACTTCAGTGTCACATGATCCTTCAGAAATCATTCTAATATGCTGATTCTGCTGCTCAAGAAACATTTCTGATTATTATAAATGTTGAAAATAGTTGTGCTGCTTCATATTTGTGTGGAAACCTTGATACAATTCAAACATTTGTGGTAAGATTAAAAAGAGAGAAATTAATAGTTTTATTCATCAAGGATGCATTCAATTTATCAAAAGTGACAATAAATGCAAATAAATGTTGATTGAACTTTCTATTCATCAAAGAATCCAGTAAAATTAAATGCATGATGGTATCCACAATAATTTAAGCAACTGTTTTCCAGACAGATAATTGGCCTAATCATAAATGTTTCTTGAGCAGCAAATCAGCATATTAGATTGATTTCTGAAGGATCATGTGACACTGAAGACTGGAGTAATGATGCTGTAAATTCAGCTTATTCACAAGTATTTTCACAAAGAAAACAGCTATTTTAATTTCTAACACTATTTTGCAATATCACTGTTTTTACTGTATTTTTTTTAATTAAATAAATGCAGCCTTGGCAAGCATAGAGACTTCATTGTCAATGCTTTTCTGCCTTTTATTCAGCTGCTTCTAGAACAAATAGCTGAATTACTTCTACGAAACCGTTTTAGGCTTTCTGCGAGAGAGCGCCCTCCGGCTTCCAGTATGAATGAAACATTACACGAGAGTGAGCGCTCCATAATGTTTTGATCACCTCATTTTAGTTAAGAATAAAACGACAGGTCATGCATAGACTATTCTTGCTCGAAAAAAAGTGTGGGGGATGAGTTTACGTTTTATTAAAAGTACGTCCTCCCACGTATTCTATGCCCATGCGCCTTTGCCAGCCCTTGTCAAAATCACTCAGATCTTTATTCCTGTGTTCCTATAACATGTTGATTAGGAGAACTGATTGGTTGCTTACCATCTAATCTACTCCAGACCTTAATATGTGGCCTTGTTAGGAGATGATTAGTCTCAGCCTCAGACTTCACGCCCACGGACTGTTGGCTGAACGTCTGATGCATATGGCACACTTACCTGGAAACACTTTTTCAAAAGATTTTCAAAGTCGTCATCTGGTTGGTTGAATTCTACAGGATTTCTGGGAGACGTGTGTGTCGTGTTCTTTAAAGGTCCGCCTGGAAACAAATGCCGTAACTCCAAACCAGCTCGGGAAGAAGAACTCCATCGTGTTCACAACTGTGACAGTGAGCTAAACGCTGGATTTTTTTTTTACCCCAAAAATGTGAAGTTCAAGGCTCCATTGTTGCAGTAAACTTGCACAATGTTCTTGAATTAATAATTTATTAGATGCACACCAGTCTGTTATTGTAAGGACATCGACTTTACATTTTCACACCCCTAAATACGATGCAGAACAAAACGAACTGTGATTGGATGTTATATGTCAAACATCCTCTTGGGTGGCCCTTGGCCAATGAAAGCTGCTATAGAATCCAGACCTTCTGCCGTCAGTCTAAAGGTCTGGCTACGTGAGACTAGCCCCGCGTCTCAATCAGCTCCCTAGCTTCCTAGGTCTTAAACCAGTTTGTCGTGTGAATGAATGTGGCTGACTCCCTGATCTGTGCCCTTGACTTACTGAACTAGGGAGCTGATTGAGATGCACGCAAGAAGATGAATGAAATTCGCTGTACCTGTGACTGGTCATAATGTTTGGGCTCATCAGTGTATTTGGGCATCATTTACATGTTCATTTACACTGTATTCATATTTTTCATGGACATTATAGGTGCATTCAAGCATTTGATTCTGTATATTTGGGCATCATATGCACGTTCTGAACATTTAGTTACTCTTTTTTTGGTATTATTGGTTGTATTCGAACATTTGTTTGTGTATTTGGGCATCATTTGATTTTGCACATTCCAAACATTCAATTCATCTTTTAGTGTGCATCATAGGTGCGTGTTCGAACATAATTCAGCATATTTAGCCATTATGACATTTGCACATTCTGAGCATCTAATTTAATGTTTTTGTTGGCATTCTGCTCATTGTTCCCTCAATAAGTTTGGGTATTGTTGGTGCATTGGAGACTTTATCACCATTAGGACATTAAACTGTCATTGGTGCACATTTAAAAATTACATTTGGAATATACGGGCATTTCGAGTCTTTGATTCTGCATTATTGGTGCCTTCGAATGTCGTGCGACACTGATTTCTCTGTTTTCATTAGGATGCAAAGGTGCACAGGTGGAAGAGATATGGAGCATGGAGCCAGAAAACTTTGAAAATCTCAAGTAAGCAATGGCTAAAAATCTATTATTATATGAAGTTTTCTTCCAGTGTTCTCTAACTGCAATTGAATATGCACGTAAATCATTTCAGGCCCGTTCATGGTCTGATTTTCCTCTTCAAGTGGCAACCCGGTGAGGAGCCAGCGGGCTCTATTGTTCAAGACTCAAGGCTGGATCAGATCTTCTTTGCCAAGCAGGTGAATAATTATGCATCTCATCCGATCCAGCAGTCTGTTACCAAATGTAAACAGGATATTTTTGGACATTTATGTATGCGAATGTTCCGTTTCAGGTCATCAATAATGCCTGTGCAACCCAAGCGATCGTCAGCGTGTTGTTAAACTGCACTCATCCTGATATGCTCCTTGGGGAAACGCTGACAGAATTTAAAGAGTTTTCACTCAGTTTTGATGCTGCAGTAAGTTGGTGCATGTTTTATTTTACTGGATATTTGTCATTAGTATGGTTTATTAGCCTTTTAAAGACTTATGTTCACATTTTCCTTTTTCAAGATGAAGGGTCTTGCTCTCAGTAACTCTGAAGTTATTCGACAAGTTCACAACAGCTTCGCCAGGTTGTTTTATTTGCTTTTATGAAACTTTTTTTTTTTCTCTCTGTTAGATATCTTGTATAATGTTTTTGCCATTTTCTTTTTTTTCATAGACAACAGATGTTTGAGTTTGACGCAAAGTCATCGGCTAAAGAAGAGGATGCTTTCCACTTTGTGAGCTACGTGCCTGTTAACGGACGACTTTATGAGTTGGACGGACTTCGTGAAGGACCCATAGATCTTGGTAGATGGAATCAACAGTGAATTATTTATTTTGTGCAGTTGGTTCATGTTCTTAAATGATTTTGTCACTTTTTCAGGTGCGTGTAACCAGGATGATTGGATCGGTGCTGTTCGGCCCGTCATTGAGAAACGAATACAGAAGTAAGCATCAAGCTGATTTGATTTATTTTGAGTAGATGGTATTTCTTTTTTTAAATAATTTCTTTTTTTAGATACAGTGAGGGAGAGATTCGATTCAACTTGATGGCCATTGTTTCGGACCGCAAGATGATTTATGAAAAGAAGATCGTTGAACTACAGGCTCAGCTCACAGAGGTAAGACCTTCTGACTGTGTTAAATATTGAAATGGCAGAATGATGACGGCTGCTTAAAGACGTTACTGCTGTTCACAGGAAGAGCCGATGGACACAGACCAGAGTGGGAATCATCTTAGCTCTATCCAGTCAGAGATCGCCAAGTATCAGCTCCTGATTGAAGAAGAGAACCAAAAACTTAAAAGATACAAGGCATGTACATCTTTGATCCCCTCAGTGAGCTTTTGAAAAGTAACTTATTAAGAATATTATTCATAGAAAACCTTTCATTATTAGTATTATTAATACTTCAGATATCACTTTACTTAATAATATTATCATATTTATTATTATTTTTCCTAATTTATTTTTTTAAATGTTAATTTAATTAAAGGTGCCCTAGAATGCTTTTTCAAAAGATGTAATATAAGTCTAAGGTGTCCCCTGAATGTGTCTGAATGTGTTTCAGCTCAAAATACCCCATAGATTTTTTTTTTTTTTTTTTATGATTAATTTTTGTAACTGCCTATTTTGGGGCATCATTAAATATACGCTGATTCAGGCTGCGGCCCCTTTAAATCCTTGCGCTCCCCGCCCCCGAGCTCGCGACTGTAATACATTGCATAAACAAAGTTCACACAGCTAATATAACCCTCAAAATGGATCTTTACAAAATGTTCGGCATGCATACTGCATGCATGCATCAGATTATGCAAGTATAGTATTTATTTGGATGTTTACATTTGATTCTGAATGAGTTTGATACTGTGCTCCGTGGCTAAAGCTAACATTACACACTGTTGGAGAGATTTATAAAGAATGAAGTTGTGTTTATGAATTATACAGACTGCAAGTGTTTAAAAATGAAAATGGCAACGACTCTTGTCTCTGTGAATACAGTAATAAACAATGGTAACTTTAACCACATTTAACAGTACATTAGCAACATGCTAACGAAACATTTATAAAGACAATTTACAAATATCACTAAACATATCATGTTATCATGGATCATGTCAGTTATTATTGCTCCATCTGCCATTTGCTTGCTTACATAGTCTGATGATTCAGCTGTGCTGCTTCAGACGTTAATACTGGCTGCCCTTGTCTAATGCCTTGAACATGGGCTGGCATATGCAAATATTGGGGTCATACATATTAATGATCCCGACTGTTGCATAACAGTCGGTGTTATGTTGAGATTCGCCTGTTCTTCGGAGGTCTTTTAAACAAATGAGATTTACATAAGGAGGAGGAAACAATGGAGTTTGAGACTCACTGTATGTCATTTCCATGTACTGAACTCTTGTTATTTAACTATGCCAAGATAAATTCAATTTTTAATTCTATGGCACCTTTAAGTAACATATGTTATAAAATAAATGATTACTGTTGTTTTCTTCATTGGCTCTTTAAAAACTATAAGTTATTTATGTTATAAAATAGAAAATGCTCTACTTTATTATAATAAACTAATAATAATTATGATTATTATAATTCTTTTCTAATTTATCCTTTCAAAATTTAATTTTAATTTTAAGTAGTGTTATAAAATATGAAATTTTTAATGTTTAATTAATAATAATAATAATATTATATTATTATTATTATTATTATTATTATTAGCACTACTACTATTATTATTAATATTATTATTAATAATTTTCTTCATTGGTTCTTAATTTTTTAACTAAAATATATTATAAAATAACACTATATAATAATAATGATGATAATAATAAATTATTAATAGTAGTATTAAGGTTTTTCCTAATTTATCCTTTTAAAGTAAATTGTATTAATAAGTAACATATGTAGTAAAATATCACTCTTCTTTCATTATTATTTTAGTTTTCCTCACTGGCTCTTTAAAAAAGTTGTTATAAATTAGAAAATGCACTTTACTTTTTTATAAATATAATAATAAATGTATTATAATTATTAGTAGTATTTTCCTCTTCGTCATTGGTTCTTAATTTTATTTTTATAAATAAGTTGTTATAAAATATCACTTTACTGTATAAATAATAATAATAATAATATTAATATTAAATGTATTATTATTATTATTATTATAATTAATGTTTTCCTAATTTACCCTTTAAAGTTAATTTTATTAATAAGTAACATGTTATACAATCACTTTTCTCCTTTTATTATTATTGTTGTTTGTTAAAAACGAAGTTATGTAAAATAGAAAATGCACTTTACTATAAATATGATTATAAATATAAAATATAATAATTATTATTATTATTATTATTTTCCTCATTGTTAAGTTGTTATAAAATATAAATTTACTGTATAGTATAATTATTATAGCGATTATTATTATTATTATTATTATTATTAATGTTTTTCCTAATTTAGCCTTTAAAGTTAATTTTATTAGTAAGTAACATGTTATAAAATACCACTGTTCTTCCTTTATTGTTGCTGTTGTTTCCGTTTTCCTCATTGGCATTAGCTCTTTAAAAACACATGCATAAAATATATTTATAAAATATAAAATACACTTTATTGTAATGTAATAATCAATATCATTATTATTATCCACCCCTAAAAATGTGAAATGTTATAAAATAACTTATTTTTAACTAAAAATATATATTTTTTTTAAGATTGAGAACATTAGAAGGAAGCACAACTACCTGCCTTTTATTATGGAGTTACTGAAGACATTGGCCGAATATCAGCAGCTGATCCCACTGGTCGAAAAGGTAAGTACAGTCACAACCAGTGTGTATGACAGTGAATCTCATCATACCACTAGAGGGCGCTGTTGATGCGTTTTTCTACTTCGCTTCTGAGCTTGCAGTGTTTTGTTCTAGCTCTTGTTAATTTAATTGTAAGAAACCTTGCAGTTAGTTAGAAGTTTGTAAAATCTGAACACTAGTAAGTCAACTCTTTAAAAAGTAAACACCTAAAACTTTCAAATAGTTCTGCAGTAATAGCACCCACATAGTACCCAGGTACCTTTGTTTATTCACCCAGTGCAGTGTTAGAAATGCTGCATGACAATCTAGTATTCAAATTCAAAATACTGGGAATTCTAAATTTAAATTCAATATAGGAGGATGAATATGAACATTTCTGTTTTCTTTCTTCCTCAGGCAAAGGAAAAACAAAGTGCCAAAAAAATACAAGAAGCCAAGTAACCCCACATTGTTAGACCCCGTTTAATTTTATGCCACGGAATCACTTGATGTGCAGTTGTCTTCTGTATCCCATAAAAGGAGAACCTGGAAGTGAAGTCAAGTGCGGTGCTTGATGTCATTTCCTTCACGTCTGCATGCATGCGAAGAGATGTTTAAATAATGTCTTATTTTCATATAAATTTCATTTGTTCAGTAATAATGTTGTTTCATGTTTTGTTCTTATTAGCGCAAAGTAAAAGATTATAAATGAGTCTTAAATTACTGTAAAATACTGTACAATAAAGCACTAATCTATTATTATTAATAATGAACATAATTAGAATGGTAAATTTTGACTGAAATGATACACATGTGAAAAGTCTCTTCTGTCAGTAACGGTTTAATAGAGGAAGGTTTACAATTATATAATGTATCATAAATCTGCAATAATGACACACTAAAAACTTCCTGTCTGTTAGGCAGAAGCAAACTGCTTCATGTTTTCGAACAATTTGGTTGCTTTACTTGGAAGTTTGGTGTTTCTCATGTTACTAAATAGATCTGTTTTTTTTGTCCTGTTTCCTGTCATCTGGGATGTTTAATTTGGGAATATGACGCAGACTCACATGGGTAGACAAACTGCGGTCAAGCTTGTTACAAGCGTAGCAACCAATGCTGAAACGGCATCTTTATTTGCATGTGCCGTTCCTCAAAAATATCACGCTAGCTAATCATGTTTTCTTTTGAAAATACTGGTAGAAGTTTAGTTTTGTTTATTTTGACTTTCAAAAATGAAACTGCTCAGAGAAATATTCACTGGTGGAGTAATGGCTAATTTCCATGTAATTGCTTCACAGTGTTAATTTAGTATTATTTATATACTATTATATTATTATTTTGAATTGAGCGCAACAGTCAGGTTTCCGGAAGTAAAATCTAAGAAAATGTACATATATTTGTCAACATTTTTACATGAGTAGTTTTATATTATTTCTCTATTTTTGTTTTAATTATGCTGTTCACAATGCTTTATGGGATTGTAGTTCTTTCCGTCTCTTCATCTGTTAAAGGATAGTTAGTTCACACAAAAATGTAAATTCTGTCATTAATGACTCGCCCTCATGTCATTCCAAACCCGTAAGACTTTCGTTCATCTTTGAAACATAAATGAAGATCTTTTTGATGAGCTTTCTGTCCCTCCGTTGACAGCTACGCAACTGACACTGTGACGCTTCAAAAAGTTCATAAAGAGATCGTAAAACTAATCCATAGGAATTGAGCGGTTTAGTCCAAAGAGACTCGATCGCTTTATACACTGAACAGATTGAATTTAGGCTTTTATTCACATGCAAACATTTGTCGACGAACATAAATAGAAGCTCAACCGAAACTGCTTGACGCACAAGAAAAACCGCTTCCGAAAGCACAAATGTGCTGCGTAACACACGAGAATGAAGCTCATTGGTTCTCGCGCGTCAAGCGAAAATGCTTGAGCTTCCGTTTACCACAACTGATGTGTGAGTTGATCAATGTTTATGTGTTTGGACTAAAAAACGCTCAATTCATATGGATTAATTTTATGATCTCTTTATGAACTTCTTCAAGCGTCAAAGTGGTAGTTGCGTCGACTGTCAATGGAGGGACGGAAAGCTCTCAGATTTCATCAGAAAGACATTCATTTGTGTTCTGAAGATGAATGAAAGTCTTGCAGGTGTGGAATGACATAAGGTAACAGAATTTTCATTTTTGGGTGAACAAACCCTTTAAGTACACAGTCTGGTACCTATTGTATTTTTGTCGGTTTTTCAAATATTTTTTTGCTTCAAGTCAAAGTTTGTAATGTTATGATTCACCTCGTGGCTGGTTGACTTGTTTCATGGTTTATAACGCCTTGACAAAAGGTTTGTTCGACTTGAAACGGCGCTGCATATACTTATTAGGGGTGTAACGATCAGTGGTGGCTGGTGCAAAAAATATTTGGGGGGGGGCGCAAAAAAAAAAAATGAATAGGCTAATTGTTAAATAACCATTTAACAAGTGAAATAATAATGTATCCATCTAAAACATGGAAAATTCAGTATTTAAAGCGTGCCATAGGGCTGAGATCTAAAAAAAATCTGTATTTAATTAAAAAAAAATTTTATTTAAGATCCTGCCCAATATTGTCCTAGAAACAATGTTCATATTGAAGGCTATAAAAACAAACATGAATGTAACTGTGTAGTATATGCTATAAATTATGTGCAAAAAAGGGGTCAAATCACATTAGGCCTAGGCTACATTCTAAAATTGTACCTTTACAATCTAAAAACAATTTTTTTTGAAGCAGAAATTATTTTGATAACCCTACAATAGTCACTTTACACATTTACTGCTATCGTACAAATACACTTAGCTGTAGGTTCGAAATTCTACATATGACATAATTATGTTCGCCAACAAAAACAAATTTTCAACAAATATTTTGAGCAAAATGTATTTTACTCATATTGAACTCCGTCTGTTCGGCGCGCGACGGCGCTCGTTCACGGAAGTGTGTGCTTGCTGAAGGCTCGTCCACGCCTGCAAAATGGAAATATTTTCTCGACTTTCTAACTTTTACAGATGGAGAATATGTCTGTGAAATGTAAATTATGCACTGAGGAAATTATTAAATGTCACTTCAGCTTAAAAAAAATATTAATAGAGGTATGTTTGTTTCCACCAATCGCTGCACAAGTTAAGGTTACGTATGGTGACGAAAGCACGTTAGTGCGAGCCCTCCCGGAACCCATAGAGAATGCATTGCAGTGCCTGCAGTTCGAAAAAATATGCTTGATTTATTTCGGTCGATAATCGATGTAAAATGCAAAGAATCGGATTAATCGCGATTCTATAGTGATTCAGTGCTTTAAAATATATAAACATTAAATTACTACATGCGCGAATTGATGGAGACGTTGTGCGCCATCATTCGCCCTCACAGCTCTCCTTCACAGACACGCGCGGCTGCACTTTACTTACCGCCTCTCACTTGATTGCGCTCGCGCTCAGTCCGTAGCCCACGTTTGAGCTCTCCTCAGGACGGCCACTGCTGTTCACATGAGCATATGACACTTCTCTATTAAGACAGCAATAGTCCTGAGTCAAACTGCTCAAGCCATTTATGAGCTGCCAAGTCATTGCGCGGTCACTACTGTTGAAATAAAACGCTTTTATTGCGTGGAAAAGTCGGAGATGGTTCATCGACATTACCTGAGCAGTTTCAAGGCGCGCATTTTTTGCATGGACGGAGCAAACACATAATGTAAGTGTCTAAATGCATACAGTTCAATGAATGATAAATGAAATTATGAGCTTAATGTCATTAAACTGAATGTGCGAGGAAACTGCTGAAATAACTACACCATTAACAACACTGACGTAAGAGCGCGCGGTTTATCAATCAGATGCGCGTTAAAGTTGCGTTCGTTACTATAGCAACAGTAGAAACCCAGCGCGTTTTCTTTCAGAATCACCATAAGGAAAATGTTACGTAAAAAGAGAAGCGTTTTACTATTCCGTGAAGAAAGTTAGTTTAAGATTAGTTGGGAAAGTGCATGATAGTCTCTCCATGTAAGCGTTAGTATTTTTAATGTACCTGGAACATTTTAATAAGGTTGTGTAGCCTTTAACACTATCCTCTATCCTCCACTATATTTAACATAGGCCTAAAAATACTTTTAAAGCCCTTTTAAAGTTTTGGCTTATGTAAATTTCCACAAATGCCAATTTTTATAGACTGTTAAAATAAAGTTATGTAGCATCATTGAGAACTAACATGAACTAACATTAACAATGGACAAAGTGTTTTTTGTTGTTTGTTTGTTTTTGCCCTTACTCTCTGACCTCCTGAAGGCCGCTGATTAAGACATGTTGAGGGAAGCATTTCAATATCCCTATAAATGCATATTAAAATGCAAAATCGAATCGAATTAATCAAATCGCATCGAATTTTAATGTGAATCGTCTCGAATCGAATCGTTCTGAATTTGCAAAAATCGTTCTTGAATCGAATCGAACACCTATGAATCGTGAATCGAATTGAATCGCTGTCTACCCAAAGATTCACAGCCCTAATACTTAGCTTTTGTTTTTATATTTTAATTTTTGTATTCTACTTTTGTCAGTTTATTTTTTATTATTATTATTTCTATATAGCTTTGACTATTTCAGTGAGTTGCTAAAGCAACATTTTATAAGTTTTTCCTCAAATATTTGCTTTATTTCCCTTTTTTTAGGCCTACCAAAAACAATAGTTTTATATGTAAAGTTGAAGTGTACTTTTTGTTGCAATAGGCATCTTATGATGGACATTCTATGTTGAAAGAGACATCTGAAATATGTTTGTCCAGTCAATGATCGTATTGCGCTGTTTTGCAGTTCCGTTTGTTGACGCCAGTCTGCATTTCACTCCCAAACTTTCTCTGGCCTGGATTTTTTGCCTTTCCCTGGCCTGGATTTGTGCCTTTCCCGTGCAAACATTCCCATGAAGTGATGGAAACTTCAGTAAGTGTTGTTCGAAGTGCTGAAAGGGTGCTTTAATAGTCTGCAGCATCAAAGCAGACACTTAAATCACCGGCGTTTGGCAATAGTTTTGTATTCTTCATCTGTACTTCCAGCGCCTCGACAGTCGTTTATACAGTGACTTGAGTTTCTATTCTTGCTGAACTGTTTATTTACATTCTTTAAAACTCCCCGGACCAGTCGTGATCTTAAGAGAGCCGCTGAGGTATATGATAACCGTGTCACATTACAGCCCCCCCCACCCCTGCAAGAACACGCTATCTTGTATTATTGCCGTCATAGTTGATCACAACACTTGATATACCGTCAAAAAATGTACAGTTGGTTTATGATGTAGTCGCCATTACTTGCTTTGTGACGCATGTATATTGCGATCCGGTTAGTCTTAACAACGTGAAACATCTTACTCTTGCCAAAAAAAAAGTTTTACGTCTGTAATATTGTGCAAGTTGTGTTGCTACATGTGCTGAAGTTCAGAACTGTTCCAGTCAAAACTTTAATCTACAGGAATTATCTAGCAATAGCCAAGAAAAAAAAAATCAAGCATATTTTTGGACACTCAAGTCACACTGAAAAAATATTAGTATTATTACGACATACCTAAATTTAGGTATTAAATGCTTTTTTTCTTTTTCTTTTGTTTTTTTATTAAACGTATGTGTTTATAGTCAATAACCATAGAACGTTAGTCACGCTAATAATAATAATAAGCAAATAATAAATAATAATAATATTAATCTCAACTTGATTATATGTTCAGTGGCTCCAAAAAGCATGTTAGTCACAACTGTATTTTTGGACACTTAAGTCACAGACAATTATTAAAAAATTATTGCATTTAGATATGCATTGAAAAGCATTTAGAATTTGAAGTCATACTTAAAGCATGTGCATTTATTATTATTATTATTATTAAAAAATATTTAATTAACAATACTTGTTTAGTTATGCATACAGTAACCCCAAAAACTATTTTTGGACACTTAAATCACACTTATTTTTTAAATGTTTTATTTGGATTAGTCAACTAAAATATCAATCCAGGTGGCATATGCAAACAATTGTGGACTAAAAAAATTCTCAGACTTAGTTTCACTTTTCTAATGCATTTTTCCATTTAACTGACTGGTGTTTATTTTGTGAATGAAGTCCATTTCATCACATTTACTATGGACATCTGACACTTTTAAAAAATATATTTTGCTTGTTTTTTTTTTTAAATAAATGGCACTTGCTTTAACATGTGGCATAAGTGTCCCAATACATCTTGAAGCTACTGTATGAGGACGAATCATGCAAAATGAGTTGAGGAAAGCCAGCAGTGTTGTAAATAACTGCTCGGGTTCATTGTGCAGTCTGTGAACACGTTCTTAAACAGACAGAGTGTTTGGTGTCTGTTCAATGTCGGACTGCTGTGAGATCATGTACAGGAACGGAAGGAACACAAATGTGCCACAAAGGTAAATACATCCCCACGTACAAAAAAAAAAAAAAAAAAAAATGTGTGCTGGTTTGCACCTGGAACAAAACAAACATGTTGAGTGCAGAATGTTCTGCTCTCTAAATTTGCTTTAAATGTTTGTTTTTAAGGAGAAGTGAGGTTTGCTCTGCAGGTACATCTCTGGTCTTTCAGGTCATGCCTTAAATGGGAAGATGATAAACATCTCAGATTTCATGTAAAAAAAAATTAAGGGTTCATTATGCAGTAATTCATGGGTGCAGTAAGTTTGCTGAGAAAATTGCAGTTTGGTTTTGTGGAACTAAACTGGTAGAACTGGTTATGGGACACTGAACTGATCAGATAATATACATAAAAGACATTTAGTAGGTCGTCTTATCTTTGCAACTAAAAAAGGCTTTAAAGGCGAGACAGCAGTTATATACTATTTGTCCAACCAATTCACTGTAAAAAAAAAAAAAAAAAAATTAGCAAATCAACTTAATGTGGTTCAGATAACATAATATTTTGAGTTTCTGTTTATTAAACCAATCGCCTTCATTGTATTAACTCAAATTTTTTTATCAATGAACTCATTTTAAGGCAACCATGTAGCTAACTTTAAGTAAAAAAATTAATTAGTTTTTATAGTGTAGCAGCACAAGAACATCAATGAAAATGTTTTGCAATGCAAGTGAAGTTACACAGCTTTGAAATTAATGTCTTTGTTTGAAGTAAAATTGTCAATGAATGCATATTGAGAAAGGATAGTTTGTGGACTAATAAAATACTGAAAAGTGCATTGATGTTATTGCTAATGTTGTTTAATATTATTTTGTGTAAAAAAAAAAAAAAATGTAGGCATCAAAAAATACAATGTGCTGTAAAAAATGTATTAAACAGAATTAAATTATTAGTGTTTTAAAGAATAACTATGAGTGAGTGCTAGATGATGGCAAAGGTAATCTATAAATAAAAATAGAATTGAGTATGAACAATTAAATGTACAATATTGTTTTTACCAATAAATGAAAAACTAATCTCCGCTAATAACACATACATGTTACTTTTTGCTTGCAGCTTTCTTTTATATCAAATCTGAAAAGTAATGAAATGACGGACAAAAAATGTTTTTAATTCAAATTTCTTCTTTTTATTGTTAGTGTTTAAAGGTAAGGTAATCTATAAATGTTAAAAAGTGGGGGGAGATGAGCATGTACAATTAAGTATGCAATATCTATAAATTTAAAAAAACAACAAAAAAAAAAAACTCCAATATCAGCCGATAACCATTTATACATCTCTTTATATATATACATCCATTTTTGCTTGCATCTGTTTTGCTGCATTATATCAGTCCACCCCCAAAATCCAGAAAAGTAACAGAATGACAAAGAAAGAAATGTATCCAAATTTATTGTTTAGCTCTTTCATTAAAAAGCAAAAATAAATAAAAAAAATTCTTATAGTACAACTTCAAAACATAGATGCTGCTTCATTATATGACCACTCACACCCTGACACCTTAAATATTTACAAATCTGTGCAAAATATGCAATATTTAAATACAATGAAATTATAATAGCATAACCACTAAGGAGGACATGAAACAGTAGATGCGTGTAGCATTCTAAAACGGACCAGCCATTTGTTTAAATGCAACAACTGAGAATGTTATTGCTCTCCTGCAGCAATTCTGCATAGTTGACGGTAGAGTTCAGAGTCCATGAACCGCGGGTACGAGTTGTGCTCAATCAAGAAGTAAACTCTGCTCTGGGCTGCTTTGAAACTAGACTGTGTTGGGATCAGAAGGCTTTGATGGAGGGACTCCTTGGTGTGGAAGTCCAAGTTGATCTAGAGAAGGAAGAATTGAAAGAAATAAGTGCGAGTGGCACAGCTTGATGAAAACTAAAAACTTTGCTGGCGTTGACGAAACCTCACCTCCTTTGGAGACTCTGCCTTGATGAATTCTTCGTATATTGTTTTTGCCCTCGATCTGAGTTTTGATCTCGACCTGATCTTTCGAAACTCTTCGCAGGCCAACCAGAACTCCATATTCTCCTCGCAGTGTTCAGACTTCATGAAAAGTCGCAAAGCAATTATTCCATCTGAAAATGAATACAGTAATAAGATCCGTTGTTATTGTTAAGCATTATTTTGGCATTAAATAATGTTATACCATATAATATAATTAGTAAATATTTGAAATAACAATTACATTTGCAGCTCAATAAGTTGTCCAGAGATTGTGCCCATCGAGTGACTTCTTCAGCAGTTGGCC